>NW_028270157.1:66343009-66643009 GCF_037043375.1 Chiloscyllium plagiosum
CCAGAACACTATGGGCAATTTAACACAGCTAATTCACCTAACCTGCACATCTTTTAACTGTGGGAGGAAACCCACGCAGACACAGGAAGAATGTGCAAACTCCACACAGACAGTCGCCCGAGTGTGCAATCGAACCTGGGTCACTGGTGTTGTGAGGCAGCAGTGCCAGGGAGTTGGATGGGGTAGAGAGTGATTGAGAGGGTGGGGAGTTGGATGGGGTACAGAGTCCTTGTGAGACTGGGGAGTTGGATGGGGTAGAGTGTGTGTGAGAGGGTGCAGAGTTGAATGGGATAAAGAGTGAGTGTGTGTGTGTGTGTGTGTGTGTGTGTGTGTGTGTGTGTGTGTGTGTGTGTGTGTGTGTGTGTGTGTGTGTGTGTGTGTATGTGAGAGAGAGAGAGAGAGAGGGTGAGAGAGAGAGAGAGAGAGGTTGGGGAGTTAGATGGGGTACAGAGTACACGTGAGTGGGTGGAGTACAGTATGAGGATGGGAAGTTGAATGGGGTACAGAGTGCATGAGAGAGGGTTGGGAGTTGTATGGGGTACAGTGTGTGTGAGAGGATGGGGTAGTGTGTGTGTGTGTGTGTGCGCGCGCGCGCGCACACGAGAGAGAGCATGTGTGTGTGTGGGTGGGAGGTTCAATGGGTACAGTGCGTGTGTGTGTGAGGGTGGGTTGGATACAGAGTGTGTGAGAGAGGGTGGGGAGTTGGATGGGGTACAATGTGTGAGTGAGAGAGTGAGAGAGGGTGGGAGGTTCGATGAGAGTGTGTGTGTGTGAGAGTGTGTGTGTGAGAGTGTGTGTGTGAGAGTGTGTGTGTGAGAGTGTGTGTGTGAGAGTGTGTGTGTGAGAGTGTGTGTGTGAGAGAGTGTGTGTGTGAGAGAGAGTGTGTGTGAGAGAGAGTGTGTGTGAGAGAGTGTGTGTGAGAGAGTGTGTGTGAGAGAGTGTGTGTGAGAGAGTGTGTGTGAGAGAGTGTGTGTGAGAGAGTGTGTGTGTGAGAGTGTGTGTGTGAGAGTGTGTGTGTGAGAGTGTGTGTGTGAGAGTGTGTGTGTGAGAGTGTGTGTGTGAGAGTGTGTGTGTGTGAGAGTGTGTGAGTGTGAGAGTGTGTGAGTGTGAGAGTGTGTGAGAGTGTGTGAGAGAGAGAGTGTGTGAGAGTGTGAGAGAGAGTGTGAGAGAGAGTGTGAGAGAGAGTGTGAGAGAGAGTGTGAGAGAGAGTGTGAGAGAGAGTGTGAGAGAGAGTGAGGTTGGATGGGGTACAATATGTTTGTGTGAGAATGGGTGGGGAGTTGGATGGGGTACAGAGTGCATGTGAAAGGGTGGGGAGTTGGAGGCGTGTGAGAGAGTGTGAGAGAGTGTGAGAGAGTGTGAGAGAGTGTGAGAGAGTGTGAGAGAGTGTGAGAGTGTGTGAGAGTGTGTGAGAGTGTGTGAGAGTGTGTGAGAGTGTGTGAGAGTGTGTGAGAGAGTGTGAGAGAGTGTGAGAGAGTCAGATGGGGTATAGAGTGTGTGCGTGAGAGGGTGGGGAATAGGATGGGTACAGTACAGTTTGTGTGAGGGTGGGGAGTTGGATGTTGTTCAGAGTGCGTGTGAGTGGGGAGTTGAATGGGGCATAGTGTGTTGGGGTGTGTGGGAGGTGGGATGGTTTGGGGGTGGGGAGTTGGTGAGGGAGGGTAATGGGTGTATATGTGATTGAAAATGAGATGGTTGCAATCTCAGCACCCATAACACACACCGCCACTGACACCCTATTACAGGCCTATTACACTCCATGCCAATAAATTAAGCTGGCACCATTATCCAGCTCCAGCCCAGTGCTCTCCTTCCATTATTCCAAGTCTAAATTAGCTCTCCCTCTCCCTGCACCACACCTCCCCGCTTTCCTATCTCAGGTCAAGCTAACATTATGTTCACATCTCAACAAGAATTCATTGTTTTGGTATCTTTGGCACAATTTACTTGCTCACAAATATGATTGGTTTAATTATTCACCCAGGCAGGACAGAATGTGACCGTACAGACTTGGGAAGATAAGTGAGGTGCTCAATTCATTAACCTTAAAACCAATTAGTTATTTAACCAGAGAAAATATATTTATCCAGGATTGCTTCAATCAGACAGGGTGAATACTGCACAGAGCGATAGGAGACTCCTATCAACATCTTAGGAGTTGCCAATGATCAGAAACTGAACTGGACTAGTCATGTAATTACTGTAACTACAAGAGCAGTTCAAAGGCCAGGAATCCTGCAGGAAGCAACTAACCTCCTACCTCCCCAAACACTGGCCACTATCGACAAGGCACAAGTCAGGAATTCGATGGAATATTGGCCACTCGTCTTTACTATCCACAAGATGCATTGCAAAAATTCACCAAAACTTCTCAGAGAGTCACCTTCTAAACTCATAACCACTTCTGTGAAGGAGGAGGAAAGCTGTTACATGAGAACACCAACAGCTATAAAGTTGCATCCCGAGTTGAAAATATATCACTGTTCCTTCCCTGTCACAGGTGAAATTCCTGGAGCTCCCTCCCCGAGAGCATTGCGGATGTCTCCACACCAAATGGACTGGAGCAGTTCAAGAACGCAGCTCTCCCCCACCTTGTCAAGGGTGACTAGGGATGGCCAATAAATTCAGGCTAGCCAGTGATGCCTACATCTATAAATGAATAAAGAAAATAAGATGGTAGAATGGCTACTTCACCAAGCTAGAACAACATCACAGTGATGCACTTTAACAATATCAGAGAGACAAGTGCATCAGTGCTGTAAGATGGAACAAACAGAAGTATATTAAGAAGGTCAATGAATGGTAACAGACCAGAGTTGATATTGATATTATGGTAGTGGTGAGAGCATTGGATGAACTACTTACCAAGGGAAGACCGGAAGCTCTGGTTTCAAGGTCTAGGATCATTTAACTCCACCAGCTGAGGGTAGCAGGTAAGTGGCAGACCAGCGATACAGCAATGCTTGAAAGCTCACAGGTTGCAGCACCATCTAAAAACACTGCATTATTTGGTTTCTGCACACACCCACCATCAGCACACATCTCCAATGGACTGTTGCACATGTAGAATTGGCTATCTGCTAGACCAGCAAGAGGAGGTAGCAAAGGCAGTGACCACACTGCAGATAGTGAACCTTGAAGTCACATGAACGGCAGCTGCAACTTCAGCTGACGTTTCAAACATGGGAAGATCTGTCAAGTTTCCAAAGGCAGCGAAGCCCACGTGCAAACAATGGAGCACTGCAGGCAGGACTGACTGGCTACCCCCTTTCAACTTGTGATTGTATGGATCACACAGTAGGCAGCAGGCCAGAATGAGCCAGGGCCATGGAATCAAACCAGGGTCAGTCTCACCCACCAGAGCAAGAAAGGCTGCTTCCTTCATCCACACTAACGCAAAACAGGAGGAGAACGCTGCAAAGAGGTTATAGTCAGAATGTACTCAGATTCATGGACTAGTAATGGGGAGCAAGGCAGGTCACTGGATAATATTCAGACCGCACAATAGTTAACATTAGTCGGATGTTAGATCCACTGAATGGAGGGTCTGTAAATGTGAGGGATCCATGAGCAGCTTTTTGACGAAGGCCTTTGTGCACACAACGGTCATGGCGAGGCAGTGACACTGAAGCTCTCCGAGGTGGGAACAGGTCATCCAGCACTGAATGTTGAAGACGTTGTCTGATTATTTAGCAATGATGGAGAATTCGATAGAGGTGGTGACAAAGTAGAGCTGCTTGCTATCAGTGGACGCACATGGTCCAACACCACAGCAGTGCTAACCATAGAACGGTGGCTCAGTGGTTAGCACTGCTGCCTCACGGCACCAGGAACCTGGGTTCGATTTCTGCCTCGGGCAACTGTTTGTGTGGAGTTTGCACATTTTCCTAGTGTCTGCGTGGGTTTCCTCCGGGTGCTCCGGTTTCCTCCCACAGTCCAAAGATGTGCAGGTGAGGTGAATTGGCCATGCTAAATTGCCCACAGTGTTAGGTGCATTAGTCAGGGGTAATATAGGGTAGGGGAATGGGTCTGGTTGGGTTACTCTTCACAGGGGTGGTGTGGACTTGCTGGGTAGAAGGGCCTGTTTCCATACTGTAGGGGATCTAATCTTTTGAACAACGTAGATGAGAAATAGAAGGGGGCCAAGGACAGGTGCGTGGTGAAAGTTCAGGAGTTACAGCTGAGGAGAAATCATTGCAAGTAATACCCTGCCTACAGCACGATAAGAATGGAAGCCGATAAGTGCAGGCCTGTGCAGCCAGATGACTGGAGGGGCTTTACGGGAGGGTGCTGTGGTCAACTGTGTCAGCTGGTGCAGGCAGGGCCAGGAGAAATGAGGAGGGAACGTTTATCGTGTCCATTGCCACATGGCATAGCAGTAAGAACTGATTAAGTAGCGGTAAAGATGGGAGTGGGGGGAGGGGGAGAAAAGAGGGTGGCTCATGATTTAAAGGAAATTAGAATATGTCCTGCATCTCATTGATCCTGAAGTTGTCATAGCATTTGATGGCCAAAAGCCTTGCGTGTTCAAAACAGCAGATGTCAGATTTGAAGACATGCAGATGAGTAAATATCGTGGCATGGGGTTAACAGATGCTTCACTCCTGCCCTCACAAGAGAAACTGGGTGCATCATAAGAAGATGTAGATTATAAGATATAATGGGTATGATCAGAGACTTTGAGGGGGATGTAGTGTGAAGGGTTACTGTGAATATGCAAATCAGAGTTTATATCATTGTGAAGCAATGCAAGATTGTACGACTGTGAGGAGACAGTTCTCTCTAGCAGCTTCATGACAGAGGTGAAGACATGACTTATGTATAATTTAGTGTTTACATTGTTTGACCCTATATCAGAAGAAATATTTATTTTTTTCTCTCTCCTAGTTCCAACCATAATATGAAGGGGTGGGTATTAAATTTTGGCTTTGACATTGATGGTAATGTGCCAAGAATGAGTATAAAATATGTGCCCGATATTCTTCGGCTCAAACCAATAACGTTATTGGTTCGGCCTATGCTGCATTTCAAATTATTGTATTGTGACTGAATCAGCGAGGAGTAGGACTGCAATACAGCGGTGAAGTGAATTAATCATCCTCCTGACCTTACACAGTCAAATAAACAGGTTGTAATGAATCGCCTGACAGAACTCGATTCCAAAATGACAGCAAGTTACAGGAAACCAGCGAGATCAATTATAAAAACATCACTCAGCATTACATCGCATGGTGTACACACTAGTGAGTCTCAGAAATACAGAGAGAGGATTTAAAACAAAGTAAGTGATGCTGAACCTTTTGTACACCATGAGTTGGGCCTCAGTTGGAGTGTGATTAACAATTTCAAACAACATACATTTGAAAAGATGTAGAGGTCAGGCAAAAGATGCAAAGAAGAGAAGGCATGAGTGTTGAGGAAATTGTACAAAGTTAAAAATCACACAACACCAGGTTATAGTCCAACAGGTTTAATTGGAAGCACACTAGCTTTTGGAGCGACGCTCCTTCATCAGGTGATTGTGGAGGGCTCGATCGTAACACAGAATTTATAGCAAAAAGTTGCAGTGTGATGTAACTGAAATTATACATTGAAAAATTGATTGTCTGTTAAGCCTTTCATCTCTTAGAATACAGTGATAGTTTCACTTCTTTCATGTGTAAATCACAAAACCCTTTTTTTAAAAGTTGCATTTTCGGGTTAGCTGTTAACAATGGTGATAGCTAGACAATATGATGAAGGTGTTAGCCCCCTGTGTTCTCTGTCTATGACCTGATGTTCAGATTGATTCTAATCTAAAAAGTGAGATAACAGAGTTTTACATAAATTCATGCACTTTTTAAGCTCCAAGTTCTATATGAATGTATGCAGTTTTTGACCAAAGTGCAATGTAACTCTGCAAGTACAAAAAATTCACCACACAAAATGTGTGTGCATGTGGGTCTTTGTCTGTCTGTGTGCGCCTGTCTGGGGTGGGAATTGAGTGTGAGAAAGTGTGTGTGTGTGTGTGTGTGTGTGGCGAGTGCAGAATATCTTAAGTCTGTGAGGGGGTGCATGTGTGGGAGTGTGTGTCTGTGTGCACGTCTGTGTGTACCTGTGTCCATGTGTATGTGAGAGTGTGTGTCCGTGTAGGAATGTGTGTGTGTGTTTGTAGTGCAATGGTGATCACCTGTAATGTGACATGAACCCAAGGTCCCGGTTGAGGCCCTCCTTATGGGTACCCAACTTAGCGATCAGCCTCTGCTCAGCCACTTTCCTCTGCTGCCTGTCCCAAAGTCCACCTTGGAGGATGGTCACCCGAAGGTCCGAGGCTGAATGTCCTGGACCACTGAAGTGTTCCCCAACTGGGAGGGAACCCTCCTGTCTGTTGATTGTTGTGCGGTGCCCATTCATCCGTTGTCGTGGCCTTTGCTCGGTTTCCCCAGTGTACCATGCCTCAGGGCATCCCTGCCTACAACGTATAAAATAGACAACGTTGGCTGAGTCACATGAGTACCTGCCATGTACAAGGTGGGAGGTGTTCCCACACGTAATAGTGGTATCTATGTCCACAATCTGACACGTTTTGCAGCGTCCACCATGACAGGGTTGTATGGAGTTGTCCTGAGAGCCGGGCAGTTTGCTACGAACAATGATCTGTCTGAGGTTTGGCGGTTGTTTAGAGGCAAGTAGTGGAGGTGTGGGGAAGGTCTTGGTGAGGAGGTCATCCTCATTGATAATGTGTTGCAGGTCACGAAGAACATGGCATAATTTTTCAGCCCCTGGAAAGTACTGAACAACGGAGGGTACCCTGTCAGTTGCAGCCCATGTCTATCTCCTGAGGTCATTACGGTTCCTAGCTGTGACATGTCGGAACTGGCGGTCGATGAGTTGAGCATTGTACCCCGTTCTTGAGGGCATCCTTGAGTACTTCCAGGTGTCCGTCACGTTCCTCCTCATCTGAGCAGATCCAGTGTATGCGTAGGGCTTGTCCATAGGGAATGGCTGTTTTAATATGTTTTGGGTGGAAGCTGGAGAAGTGTCGCATTGTGAGGTTATCTGTGGGTTTGCGGTAGAGTGTGGTGCTGAGGTGTCCATCCTTGATGGAGGTTGTCTACTATGGTTCCAGGATGGGCTTTTCTATTACTGGTAAGAATGCCAAACTTCTCCAGTGTTTTGTTCTTGGCGTGCATGTACGTGGTGTAGTTTTGTCGCCTTGTCTGTTTGGCAATGTCACGTAATTGTACTGATGTATCCTATGTGCAGGTGATGAGTGTGGACTCCATCTGAATTTCAAGGTGGTGGCGCCTGCTGTAGAGTTGGTGCACGAGATCATTGTTCGTAGCAAACTGCCCGGCTCTCAGGACAACTCCATACAACCCTGTCATGGTGGAGGCTGCAAGACGTGTCAGAGTGTGGACATAGATACCACTATTACGTGTGGGAACACTTCCCACCGTGTACATGGCAAATACTCATGTGACTCAGCCAACGTTGTCTATCTTATACGTTGCAGGCAGGGATGTCCTGAGGCATGGTACATTGGGGAAACCGAGCAAAGGCTACGACAACGGATGAATGGGCACCGCACAATAATCAACAGACAGGAGGGTTCCCTCCCAGTTGGGGAACACTTCAGTGGTCCAGGACATTCAGCCTCGGACCTTCGGATGACCAGCCTCCAAGGTGGACTTCGGGACAGACAGCAGAGGAAAGTGGCTGAGCAGAGGCTGATAGCGAAGTTCGGTACCCATAGGGAGGGCCTCAACTGGGACCTTGGGTTCATGTCACATTACAGGTGATCCACACAGACACACACAGACACACACCCACATGCACACATATATTTTGTGTGGTGAATTTTTTTGTACTTGCAGAGTTACATTGCACTTTGGTCAAAAACTGTATACATTCATATAGAACTTGGAGCTTAAAAACTGCATGAATTTACGTAAAACTCTGTTATCTCACTTTTTAGATTAGAATCAATCTAAACATCAGGTCATAGACAGAGAACACAGGGGGCTAACACCTTCATCATATTGTCTAGCTATCACCATTGTTAACAGCTAACCCGAAAACCCTTTTTTTAAAAGTTGCATTTTGTGATTTACACATGAAAGAAGTGAAACTATCACTGTATTCTAAGAGATGAAAGGCTTAACAGACAATCAATTTTTCAATGTATAATTTCAGTTACATCACACGCAAATTTTTGCTATAAATTCTGTGTTATGATCGAGCCCTCCACAATCACCTGATGAAGGAGCGTCGCTCCAAAAGCTAGTGTGCTTCCAATTAAACCTGTTGGACTATAACCTGGTGTTGTGTGATTTTTAACTTTGTACACCCCAGTCTGACACCGGCATCTGAGAATCATGAAGAAATTGTAATGTGTGGAGACTCGAGAAGCTAGGGTTGATTGCCTTAGGTCAAAGGAGAAGGGAGATTTAATGTGTGTGGGGGGTGTGGGGGAGAGGTGTTCAAAACAAGGAGTTGAGACAGCACGAGCCAGGAAGGTAAATTTGAATACTAAATACTCACCTCGTGAATCAACAGAGTGAATGCTGAACACAAGCGGAACTAATATATTCAGGCAGTGGCCTGACCCAAAGCACTACACATGCAGTGTCTCCCACTCGTCTCTCTCCTCTAACCAAAGCACAAAGACTCTGTGTGGAGGATTAGTAAGGTGAGGATTTTTAAATCTATTTTGACAATTTAGAGCAGAGGGCATGAAAGCTAGGGCAGTTGCATGCTCCTCTTGCAGGATGTGGGAGATAAGGGTCACCACTGGTGTCCCTACTGACTTCACCTGCAAGAAGTGCACCCAACTCCAGCTCCTCACAGACTGCGTTAGAAAACTGAACCTTAAGGAACTTCGGATCATTCAAGAGGCTGAGGGGGTGATAGAGAAGTGTTATAGGGAGGTTGGCACAGCTAAGGAGGTGGGTGAGCAGCCAGAAATCATGATACACATCGGGTACCAAAGACATAGCTAGGAAAAGGGATGAGGACCTGAAAAGTGAATATAGGGAGTTAGGTTGGAAGCTAAAAGGCAAGATGAGCAGCATAGTAATGTCAGGATTGGTACATGCTAGTGAGGTGAGGAACAGGGAGAGAGTGCAGCTGAACATGTGGCTGCAGGGCTGGTGTAGGAGGGAGGGCTTCAGACATGTGGATCATTGGGATCCCTTCTGGCGAAGGTGGGACCTGTACATGGAGGATGGGTTGCACCTGAACTAGAGGGCACCAATCCTGGGTGGGAGGTTTGCTAGAGCTCTTCAGGAGGGTTTAAATTAGTTTGACAGGGGAATGGGAGCCAGAGCTACGGAGCAGAGGATGGGGTAGCTGGTGAAAAGGCAGATACAGTGTGTAGAGAATCTGTGAGGAAGGATAGACAGTTGATAGATCAAAGGTGCAGTCAGTGTGATGGGTTAAAGTGTGTCTATTTTAATGCAAGAAGTGTCAGGATAACAGTGATGAACTTAGAGCATGGACCAGTACATGGGGAGCTACGATGTTGTGGCCATTACGGAGACTCTGATATCACAGGGACAGGAATGGTTGTCGGATGTTCCGGAGTTTAGATGTTTCAAAAGGAATAGGGAGGGAGGTAAAAGAGGAGGGTTAGTGACATTGCTAATCAGGGATAGTATCACAGCTGCAGAAAGGGAGGTCGTCCAGGAGGGTTTGTCTACAGAGTCAGTATGAGTGGCAGTCAGAAACAGGAAAGGAGCAGTCACTTTATTGGGAGTTTTCTTTAGACTTGCCAATAGCAACAGCGACACGGAGGATCAGATTGGGAGGCAGATTTTGGAAAGGTGCAGAAGTCACAGGGTTGTTATCATGGGTGACTTTGACTTCCCGAATATTGATTGGAACTTCCTTAGTGCAAATAGTTTGCGCAGAGCAGAGTTTGTCAGGTGTGTCCAGAAAGGATCCCTGACTCTATTTCGATAGGCCGACTAGAGGGGAGGTTATATTGGATTTGGTGCTTGGCAATGAACCAGATCAGGTGTCAGGTCTCACAGTGGGAGAGCATTTCAGAGATAATGATCACAATTCTCTGACCTTTACTATTGCCGTGGAGGGGAATAGGAGCAGATGTTGTCAGAAAGTATTTAATTGGGGGGGGGAGGATTACAATGCTATTAGGCAGGAACTGTGGACCATAAATAGGGAACAGGTGTTCTCAGGGAAATGCGCATCAGAAATATGGAGGTTGTTTAGGGAGCACTTGCTGGAAGTGCTGGATTTGCAAGGAAGGGTTGGGAGGGTGTATATGGATGTGGATTTTAGAAAGGTATTTTATAAGGTTCCCCATGGTAGGCTCATTCAGAAAGTAAGGAGGCATGGGATACAGGGAAACCTGCCTGTCTGGATACAGAATTGGCTGGCCCATAAAAGACCAGAGGGTGGAAAGTAGGTGGAAAGTATTCAGCCTGGAGCTTGGTGACCAGTGGTGTTCCGCAGGGATATGTTCTGGGACCTTTGCTCTTTGTGATTTTTATAAATGACTTAGATGAGGAAATGGAAGAATGGGATAGTAAGTTTGTTGATGACACAAAGGTTGGCGGAGTTGTGGATAGTGTCGAGGCTGTTGTAGGTTGCAGCAGGACATTGACAGGATGCAGAGCTGGGCTGAGAAGTGACAGATGCCTTCAACCTGGAAAACTGTGAAGTGGTTCATTTTGGAAGGTTGAATTTGAATGCAGAATACAGGGCTAAGGCAGGATTCTTGGCAGTGTGGAGGAATAGAAGGATCCACACCTGTGGGGTCCACATCCATAGATCCCTCAAAGTTGCCACCCATGTTGATAGGGTTGTTAAGAAGGCATATGGTGTGTTGACTTTCATGAGCGGAGGATTTGAGTTTTAAGAGCCACGAGGTTATGCTGTGGCTCTATAAAGCCCTGGTTAGCCCACACTTGGAATATTGTGTTCAGTTCTGGTCATCTCATTTATAGGAAGGCTGCGGAAGCTTTAGAGTGGGTGCAGAGGAGATTTACCAGGAGGCTACCTGGACTGGAGTGCAGGTCTTATGAAGAAAGGTTGAGGGAGTTAGGGCTTTTCTCATTGGAGCAAAGAAGGATGAGAGGTGACTTGATAGAGGTGTACAAGATGATGAGAGGCATAGATAGAGTGGATAGCCACAGACTTTTTCCCAGGGTGGAAATGGCTATCACAAGGGGGCATAATTTTAAGGGGATTGGAGGAAGGTTGAGCGGAGCTATCAGAAATATATTCTTTACACAGAGTGATTGGTGCGTGGAATGCACTGCCAAGAGATACATTAGGGACACTTAAGTGACTTTTGGATCGGCACATAGATAATAGTAAAATGAAGAGTATGATGGATAGTTTGACCTTAGAGTAGGATAAAACATCGGCGCAACATTGAGAGCCAAAGGGGCTATACTGTACTGTTCTATGTTCTTCCATTGGCATGCAAAATTTGGTTCCTTTAAAATAAATCTCTGCATTTACTCAGTGCTCACTTCTTTTGTTCATGTCTTTTCATGAGACTATTGAATTGCCAACACAACTCACTTATTTTTTAACATGGTTTCCCTGAACATCTCTTTCACAGGCTTCTCTTTCTGGAACTCTCTCTTTATTATATTAAACCATTTGGAAATTCTTTGCTCCTGCCCTGATTGTTCTTGATACGTTTAAACTATAATGCTGTTTTTATTTGAGAGAAATGTGTACATTCACTAACCTTCTGGATTGTTCTTTCTCTAAGAGGAAACTGTTTCTGCCTTTGTTTCCCAGAATCAGAAGCAAGCCTTCTTGCTAAGCAATAAGCCATTTTTTTTTGTATCTTATCTTCTACCCTTGGTTTCTAAAACACTGAACTATTCATCTCAAGGTTTTCTTGATTAGATTTCACACCCACCTCATCTACTGCATCCATTCCTCTTGATGTGGTCTCCTCTACTTCGGGGAGACAGAATTCCGACTCACAGGGTGGTTCAGGGAACATTTCTGGGACACATGCACCAAACAACCCCACCGCCCTGTGGCCAGTCACTTCAATTCCCCCTCCCACTCCCTCAAGGACACGCAAATCCTGGGATTCCTCCACCGCCAAATCAAAACCATCCGCCAACTGGAGGAGGAAAGCCTCATCGTCTGCCTCAGGACTCTACAACCACACAGTATCCACATCCACTTCACCAGTTTCCAAATCTCCCTTCTCCCCCATCTCATCCCAGATCCAGCCCTCCAACTCAGCACTGTCCTCTTGACCTGTCCTATCTGTCCATCTTCCTTCACACCCAACAGCTCCACCCACCCCACTGACTGCAGGAAAACGATCTGACACCCTGCTCACCCACAGCATGGCAATACAGAAGCTGGCCTGCAAAACACAGAAACCAAGCCTGCCAACATATACAGAAACTACCCAGAGTGCTCCAGTCTTGACCAAACAGGCTAACATATAAAACCAGACATGGCCAAACCAGACATGGCTGAGCCCCTTCCTAGACCAGAGAATGCACTCCCTAAAATAGCTTTTCACAATCAGCTCCCAGCCTGATTAGCACTGCAGTCTGAACACCCCAAGGGCAGGCTTGTTTCCCATTGAAACCAACACCGCATAAACCAACAGGCAGACCAAGAGGCTCCGGAAAACTATGCTCGCAGGAGGAACACAATGGACACATCTGGATGCCAGGAGAAGGGACACTTGCACATATTCGCGTGGACCGGAAATAATTTGAAGAATCCTCTTGCAAACATTCTCACCCACTCACGGAGATGGCTGGAATCTCCTGTGTCATTACAAAGGAATTGCTACTGCCAGACTCTTGATTAAAACAAGAATGAACAGAATGGAAATTAATCTTTTTACATTTTTCACCATTGTACTGTAACTGCTTTACAATTACCACCTATGTGTTGTACACCTCTAAAAATATGCCAACATTTCTGTTTGGGGAAGAACATTTGGCCATCTATGCAGAGAATCAGTTCTGTGTCAGCCTGGTTAATTTCTCTTCCGCAATATCACTTTGTGTAATAAACCACTTGTCAATTTCACTAAGATCCTTGTTTGTGATCTCTGATCCATTGGACTCAATTCTCCGACACTGACCTATCACAATTACCTCCCAGCTGCATCCGCCTATCATCTTCCCATCCACCTTCCCTCTAGCCTCCCCCCGACCCTCCCCCCATTTATCTCTCATCCCCCTTCCCTATCCCTGATGAAGGGCTTATGCCCAAAACGTTGATTCTCCTGCTCCTCAGATACTGCCTAAACCGCTGTGCTTTTCCAGCGCCACACTTTGACTCTTCATTGAAATGTCTGTAAACAATTACAGAAACCCTGCCACCACCCACAGAAGTCAAAAATGAAAAGAAGACTTCTCCTTTTGAGTCAACACAATATAGAAATCCAAATGAAAATTCAAGCTACACACATGGTCATTTTCTCATTAGAACCCAAGTTTCCAAATAATAATAACAGCAGCAATAATAATGCTGTGAAGTTTCATTATATGTACCCATTGGAAAAAAATGAAAGAGATAACTGTAAGAGATGTTTTCAATGTTATATTAAGTTTCCTCGTATTCCTACATAATAATTGTCAAGCTTTCACTTTGACCAGCAACAATATTCACATTAATTACACATGGACTTTCCATAAAGTTATTTTCTACATAAGTGTATTTTGATCACAACACTCATTTTCTTCCAGATTTGGTCTTTATAAAGCATCCACTGCAGAATTGCCTATTCATGCAGTAAAAATGATTATCAAATTTTATGGTTGTGGCATTGGCTGTTATTATAGAATCTTTCTAGAGAGATCAGAGGATTATGATCCGTACAAATAACATTCTTTGTATAGTTGTTAGATATGCAGATTTTAAAATATTGTAGAGCCAATGTTAAGCTCAAAGTTTCTATTCCATAGCTGAATATTTCGGTTGACATAAAATTAGTTTGAAAAGAAAATGGACTGACTGGCTGTTCGGTACTTATCTTATCCTTCTGTGATAACATTGCACCGACACCAACTTTGCAAGTACCACCAGACAGTTTAAATCGTTTAGTATAATTTTCGACAGTTAAAATTGATCAAATGAGCCACTAAAATGCTGAAATTTATATCACGTTTCTGATAAAACTACACATGCCAATATATTGCAACTTTTTTTTATATTTAGCATTGGCATATCCAAGGTAGCCCATAATTTTACTTCCCTAGATCTACTTGGCCTGGAGCCACAGTGTGGCCTAAATAAGTCATTTTTACTGACAAATTCAATCACATTTTATGACTAAATTGGCTGTTAAAACAATAAAATTGATAAAACAATTCATTCAGGTGTTATAAATGATCCTCCTAGGTTTGGCTAACAAGAAAGAAATCATTTATGTACACAACTAATTGCATAATTTGCAGCAAGTCAGTACCAGTGTGGAGAGAGTGGAAGAGTGGACCTGCATGACAAGGTCAACAGCATCAATGGGAGATAAAAACTGGCATAAGGTATCCCTGTCAGAACTGAAGACATTACAGGAGAACAGGCATTTAATCTGTCAAGTTGTTTTCGATTGGTCAAGTGCTTTAAATCAAGAAATGTTATTACAGATGAAAAGTCCAGTTTGGAATTCAAAGTATTTAGCAACCAAATGAAATAAGTAGAGATGGTTGGGTAGAAATGTGTGCAACTGTAGTATGATGGAGTTAGTGGTTGCTGGTGTGATTACATCTACAGCAAGTACAGGCTGCTTGAGGAACTTCAGCTCAGTCAATGGAGTCAGAGCTCTGGAGGCTGTGACACATCAGGGAGTGGGACAGGCAAATGGACACTGGTTCAGAAGGCAGTCACATCACATTTTAATTATATCAAGTTAGGTCCATAGTTAGGAACTGGAGGGTATGATGGTGAGTGAGTCAGGTATTGCGATCCAGAATTTAGCTCCGGCCAGACCCCTGGCCCGATAGGTATGAGACTTCTGCTCCGAATATGGGCTGAGGGCCCAGGGAGGATGAGGGAAGCAAATACATCACTGAGTGCCATTCAAGTGAGGAAACAAAACAGAGCAGTAAGGGGATCAGGAACTGTTCTTTGCTGCGAAGACAGAGTTCCAAAGGCTGTGTTACATACTGGTGCCAAGGTTAAGGACTCTTGGTCTGGAAAGGAACTTGGAGTGGGAGGGGAAGGCTCCAGTTGCTGTGGTCCACACATTCCAACAATTGGTAGAATTGTGAAAAAGATTCTGCTGGGGGATTACAAGCAACTCAGGGCTAAATTAAAAAGCAGAGCCAAAGATAATAATTTCCACATTACTAACTGGATTGCAGGCAAATTAGCAGAGAGTAAGAAAGATGAGCAAGACAAATGTCTGACTCAAATATTGTTATGGGAGAAATGGGTTTGAATGCACAAGGCATTGGTATCAGTACAGGGGAAAGAGAGAGCTCTTCCATTCGGATGTGCTTCACTTGAGCCATGCTGGGACTAGTGTCCTGGTGAATCTTAACTAGGTTTGCAGATAAGACTGCAAACTAATTGATGTGGGAAAGGGTTCAATTGAAGAGCAATCCAAAAATTCAGGAAGAAACAAGAGAGCAGCAATGCACACTGCGTTGATAATAAGATAGATGAATTGACAACACAAATAGAAACAAATAAACCTTTATAGCTATTAGAGAATCGTGGTTGCAGGATGACCAGCACCGGGGAGCTCAACATTCAAAGGTATTCAACGTTCCAAAAAACAAAGGACGAAAGTGAAGGAGGCAGGGTAGTGCTGTTAATAAAGGAAGATATCAGTGCAGTTTGACAGTGTATCGGTGCTATAGATTGAGACATGGAATTACTTTGGGTGAAAATAAGAAATGGCAATGGAAAGAAGTCACAGATAAGAGTCATCTTCAGGTCCCCGAAGAATTGCCTCACCACGAGATAAACAATAAATCAGGAAATAATGGAGGCAGGTTAAAAAGGGATTGTCAAGAATGGGCAGTTCAGATGCTCAGCAAAACATGTATCCCCATTAAAAAGGACTCAATGAGAAGAATGGAACATTCATGGTTAAGGAAAGTAGAGTATTCACTCAAAACCTACAGCAAAAATAAGTGAGAGGCTATAAGATTAGGAATTATTTCAGGAATCAGATGACTAAAAAAAGGTAATGAGAGAAAACTGATTACGAGAGCAAATTGGCAAGAAATATAAAAAACAAACAGCAAGGGCTTCTTCAGATATATAAAGAGAAAGACAGTAGCTAAAGTGAGTGTGGCATTAACTGGGAAATTAATAATTGGGAACAGGGAAATGGCAGATTATTTAAACCATTATTTTCCAAAAGTATTCACAGTGGAGGACACTATAAACATCTCAAAGATAATAGATAGGCAAAATGCTAAAGAGAGAAGATGAGGACTGCAGATGCTGGAGATCAGGGTCGAGTGTGGTGCTGAAAAAGCACAGCAGGTCAGGCAGCATCCGAGGAGCAGGAGAATCGATGTTTCAGGCATAAACTCTTCACGAGGAATGAGGCTTGTGGGCCAGGGAGGCTGAGGGATATAATGGGAGGGGGGTGGGGCTGTGGGGAAGGCATCTGGGAATGTGATAGGTAGATGAAGGTGGGGGTGGGGAGAAAGGTGACAGGATGGAGAGGAGCTTGGAGCAGATAGGTGGGAAGGAAGACAGACAGGTCTACAGTGCTGAGTTGGAGGCTTGGGACTGGGATGGGGGGTGGGGGGGAATGTGGACTTCACCAGTTTCTTCATTTTCCCCTCCACCACCTTATCCCAGTCCCAAGCCTCCAACTTGGCACCACCCTCTTGAGCTGTCCATCTTGCTTCCCACCTATCCGCTCCACCCTCCTCTCTGACCTATCACCTTCCCCCCACCCCCACCTTCATCTATCTATCACACTCCCAGCTATCTTCCCCACAGCCCCACCCCCCTCCCATTTTTCTGTCAGCCCCGGCCCACAAGCCTCATTCCTGATGAAGAGCTTATGCCCGAAACGTCGATTCTCTTGCTCCTCAGATGCTGTGCTTCTCCAGCAAGATGCTAAAGAGAGAAAGCTATTATATCAATCTCATTGATGAGACAAAACATTTGATAAACTAATGAGAGTAAAGGTAAACATCTCTGCAGACCAGATAGCCTGCATCCAAGGGTACTAAAGGAAGTTGCAGCAGAGAGAGGGAAAGTATTGGTCAAATATTCTAGAAATCAATGGATTCCAAGAGGGTTCCACCAGATTAAAAAACTGATAATGGAACGACCCTGTCCAGGAATGGAGGGAGACAGAAAGCAGGAAACTGTACATGTGCAAGCCTAGCATATGTAATTGAGAAAATGCTAGTGTCCATTATTAAGAAATAGTGAGGCATTTAGAAAAGCTTAATCAAACAGAGTCAAATAGTTTTGAGAAAGAAAAATTATGCTTGACAAATTTGCTTGAGTTCTCAGAGGATATAGCAAGCTGAATTGATAAAAGGGAAACAGTGGATAAAATGTATTTGTATTTCCAGAAGATATTTGGTAAGATGTCACATAAAAGGTTATTGCTCAATATAAAAACTCACAGTATTGGAGGGTAATGCATTATCAAGGTTGGAGGATTGGTTAACACAAAAGACAGAGTTGGGATAAATGGATTTTTTCAGGTCGAAAAATGTAACGACTGGAGTGCCACAATCTTTACCATTTTACATTAATGATTTGGAGATTAGGACAGAGTGTAAATTTTCTGACAATATAAAATTAGATGGGAGGGCATGTTGTGATGAGGGTATACAAAATCTGCAAGGGGATGTAGATAGGTTGAGTAAGTGGTCAAAACCATGATAGATGGAGTTTGATGTAGGAAAATGTGAGGGTCATGCACTTTTGCAGGAATAATTAAAAAACAGACTATTATTTAAATGGAGAGAGAGAGTCCAAAAAAGTGCACAACACCAGGCTATAGTCTAACAACTTTATTTGGAAGCACTAGCTTTCGGAGTGCTGTTCTTCATCAGGTAGCTGTGGAGCAAGGTCATAAGACAGAGCATTTATAGTAAAGGATAACAGTGCCACACAACTGAAATTACATATTGAACAAACCCAGATTGCTGTTATATCTTACATCTTTTAGAATGGGTTGCAGTTTTCGGTTCATTATTATGTAAATCCCAGAACTTCTTTTATGCAACGATACCAGGTGGCGAATAGGAGCCTAGAGATCCGAGGGGTGGGGCGTGGTGCTGGCGGAGTGTACACGTTTAGTGCCAGCAACAGGGAAGGCATCATCGCCCACAGTAGCAGACTCCTCATCATGGGTGAGCACACCTCTAAACATAACACACTCACCCTCCCAGAGTGACCCACTCGCTTCCCTCCTTCTCCGTCCACCCTCACCTTCCTCCTCTCAAGGATGTTGAAAGGGTTCAGAAAAGATTTATAAGGATGTTGCCAGAGTTGGAGGGTGTGAGCTATAAGGAAAGGCTAAATAGGGTGGGGCTGTTTTCCTTGGAGTGTCAGAGACTGAGGGGTGACCTTATAGAGGTTTATAAAATCATGAGGGTCAGGAATAGGGTAATTCGGCAAGGTACCGTACTTGGCTATCGGCCTCTGCTCAGCCACTGTGCATTGTTGCGTATCCTTAAGTCCGCCTTGGAGGATGTTCACCTGAAAATCCGAGGCAGAATGTCCCTGACCGCTGTAGTCTTCCCCGCCTAGAGTGGAAACCCCTGTCTCGCATTGGCTTTGCGGGTGTCCATTCATCCGCTGTTATAGTGTCTGCTTGGTCTTGCCAATGTACCATGCCTCAGGGCATCCTTGCCTGCAGCATATGAGATAGACAACATTGGCTGAGTCGCATGAGTACCTGCTGTGTACATGGTAGGTGGTATCCACCTCGACACTGACACATCTTGCAGTGGTTGATATGACAAAGTTGTACAGTGTTGTGGTCAATGTTGTCCTGAAGGCTGGGCAGTTTGCTGCAAACAATGATCTGTTTAAGGTTCGGTGGTTGTTTAAAGGTGAGATGTGTAGGCATGTGGAAGGTCTTGGTGAGGTGCTCATCCTCATCGATAATGTTTTGCAGGCTGTGAAGAATATGACGCTCTCGGGAAGTACTGGATAGTGGAGGGTACCCTGTCGGTTGCATCCAGTGTCTGTTTCCTGAGGAGATCATTACGGTTTCTCGCTGTGGCATGTCGAAACTGGTGACCAATGAGTTGAGCATCGTACCCTGTTCTTACAAGGGCATCCTTCAGCACCTCCAGGTGTCCATTGCATTCCCCCTCATCTGAACAGATCCTGTGTGTGTAGGGCTTGTCCATAGGGGATGGCTGTTTTAATATGCACCTTTATTGCATTGTCTGAGCTGAGGTGTCACCTTTTTTTTTTAAAATGAAATCTTTTCTCAAGAATGTGACTTAAAAGAAGTCATGGAATTTACATATTAATGAAGCAAAATCTGCAACCCATTCTAAAAGATGAAAGACTTAACAGCAATCTAGATTTGTTCAATATTTTATTTCAGTTGCATGATACTGTAATCCTTTGCTATAAATTCTGTGTCTTATGGTCCTGCTCCACAGTTACCTGATGAAGGAGCAGCACTCCAAAAGCTAGTGCTTCCAAATAAACCTGTTGGACTTTAACCTGGTGTCATGTGTTTTATTTTAAACATTCAGCATCATGAATTTGATTCTTCCTTCACTATCGAAAACTTCTCTGGATTAACTCTGTAAAGCTGTTTTATAGATAGTGCATTTCCTACATTAACATCATATATAGGGCTACACAACTTTGAAAATCCTGTGTCACATGCTACATTTTTGCTGGACAACAGTCCAATACTTTTTTGTCTCTTCTACCTTTGCTTTTCCAATGTACCGAATCATTCACTACAGGAGTGTGTTTTTTTTTTTAAGGAAAGCAAACAAGTTTCCAAAAACCTCAGCATCACTCATGGAATTCTAAGATGCAACTAAAGTTGTTCTCCACTTAAGGACCTCAATTGTTAGTGGGGCAGGAGTTAGATTATGGGCCTTTCCTCTGCCCTGATTTGATTTAGGCACAGGCATAGAGGAGGTATGGTTTGTTTAATCACCAACCCACTTAATGCAGTGCCCTCCCCAACTCCACAACCTCCCAACCGGAAGCAGAAGATTCTGCTACACACAGGAACAGGCCTTCCAGTTCAATCATTTCTGTTGGTATTTATCCCCCTGCAAGGTTTGTAGCGCAAGTTGAGGTTTATGGTGTAGGTTTGATATCCAGACATTTCATTAACTGGCTAGGTAACATCATCAGTGGCGACCTCTAAGTGAAGCGAAGCTGTTGTCTCCTGCTTTCTATTTATGGGGATGGGGTTCGTGGTGAAGTCATTTCCTGTTTGTTTTCTGGAGGGGTTGATAGATGGTATCTAGATCTGTGTTATCCCCCTCGTAATTAGTAGTCGTAAGCACATCCTCCAACCCTGTCACCTTTCCACATTCACCATTTCTTCAAGTGTTTGTGAATTTTTTTTTTTAAAAAAGTGTAAATTCTCAGGATAAGGGGTGACATATTTAAGACAGCAGTGTGGAGGAATTTATTCTCAATGTGGAGGGCAGTTAATCGGTGGAATTCTTTACCACAGAGGATTGAGGTTGAGTCATTGGTAATATTCAAGGCTGAGGCAGACAGGTTTTGAATCAGTAAGGGAAGCAAGCATTATGGGCAAAAGGCAGAAAAGTGGAGTTCAGATCAGCCATGACCTCATTGAAATGACAAGGTGTCTCGATGGGCTGAATGGCCTACTTCTGTTTCTATGTCTTATCATTAGAATCCCTGCAGTATGGAAGCAGGCCATTTGGTCCATCGAGTCCACAGTGAACCCCCTGAAGAGCATCCAACCTCCTCTATTTAAACTTCTATCTGTACTGTGGAGTTCATGCAGGGTGTTGTCATAAGGCACTCACAGGTGAATATACACCACATTGTGGTTGAAAAAGTGAGATAAAATTAATCTACTCTATTCTCAAGTTGCCTGTTTAGTGCATACTAACGAGCTGAGTCAATGTATTGGTGCTCCCATGCAGACCTCCCTTCAGGACATTTCCAATGTGTGGGATGTGCATACATTTGCCAAGAAACAGCAATGAATCATCTGCTATCCTCAGAGTTCCAGGCATTGTTATCAGAATTCACTTGCCTCTGAATCAGATGACCATGGGCTCAAGTCCCACTCCAGGACGCACTACTGTAGTGTATCTATAGAAGGGGCATTGTCCTCAAATGACAATAAGTTTATTGTATGCTAGCAATAAATTCAGGAATAATCACTGGAAACTTTTAGGGTTGGCATGGATGCATCATCTCCAACTGAAAGCAAATGTAGAACTTGTCTTTGCCACCTCTAGACTATGACATCAGTACAATGGCCAGAAGCAATGGAACATGAACATTAATCCTTTCAGACCTTATACATCATTTCCTTCAACAATTTTTCCATCTCCATATTATAAGGTAATCCTTCTTCCCTTCTAGAACTTTCTCTTTCACCAAGTTGTGTTCAGGTATGGGAGGGACAGTGGCCTGTTCCAACGTTTGAATACACGAGACAAATAAAGGAGAGAATCAGCTTGGAGTAAGATTTTGTTTCAGGAAAAGAATGGGAATCTTTTTCAAATGTGGCTCACTTAAGCTAAAATCAATGCTAAGACTGATGGTGCAAACAATTCAAAGTGAGATCAGGTGGGGTGTAAAGTTATTGGCATCCTCCTGGTCAAAACCTAGGTCTAGCTGTTCTCTGTCCACTCCACACTGGTTAAAAACAGAAGCCAGAAAATATAAAGGGAGAAACAGAGTGGTGTAAGGGAAGAGAGAGGATGTTTGGCTAGGACAGGGTCAAAGGACTGAATGCCCTTTTACCACTTTAGAATTGCTCTTCCATTGAAAATCAATAGATATCTGTTCCACCCCATACCTTTTCGAAATGAGAGTGTGCAGGATTCATCCAGATGAATATAATTGATCACTGCTGATTTGCTGGCTGTCATTTTGCTTTATAGGAATGGAATTGCAGGCTCCTTTGGAGGAATAAGTGAATGCTCATTCAATTTTTCCAGCAAAACAGGGATCTAAAAGGAAAAAAAGGAAGTTAAGATTGATATACAGGAACAAATATTATTGCACACTGTTTTATTCTTAAGCTGTTCCCCAAGCATCCATTTTACTAAAGCTTATATCTTTATTTAGGCTTTTGGCACTTTTCTGATTGGTCATTAGCGTCATAGAGTTGTACAGCACAGAAATAGACCCTTTGATCCAACTTGTCCATGCCAACCAGATATCCTAAATTAATCCAGTCCCATTGCTAGCATTTGGTCCATATCAGTTTTAAACTCTTATTCATGTACCCATCCAGATGCCTTTTAAATGTTGTAACTGTACCAGCCTCCACCACTTCCTCTGGCAGCTCGTTCCATACATTCACACCCTCTGCGTGGAAAAGATTGCCCCTTCAATCCTTTTAAAACATTTCCCCCATCACTTTAAAACTATGCCCTCTAAAGATTTAAGGTCAATGCTAAGCCGCAGGATGTTGATAATGGCAGATCACTCAAAAGTTATTATTTGTGCTATGATTGAAGTTTGATTGGGTTTGAATGAAAAGCTTTTCAACAACCTTTAAAGTGACTTGAAATGAGTGACTGAGATTTACAGATGACAATGATAATAGTCTACAGCCTCCACAGTCTACATAACTCCATAAAGCATGCCATTGTGCAAATGTGAACTCGAAAAAAAGATAAAGAGAATGCCCATGTCAAATCATCATAAGATATTGTCATAATGATATTAACAATCACTTGCTGTTGAAAGTCTAGCAAGAGAAATTGGAATAACCTATACTAGAGAGCTATATTATAGAGATCAGACTGTAAATGAAAAAACTTGTTAGAACACCAACGTTAGACAAAAGATCACTGTAACAAGCCAGCGTCCTAGAACCTATCGAAAGGATGTTGAGAAACTTGTAAGGGTTCAGAAAAGATTTACAAGGATGTTGCCAAGTTTGGACAGTTTGAGCTCTAGCGAGAGGCTGAGTAGACTGGGGCTGTTTTCCCTGGAGCATCGGAGGCTGAGGGGTGACCTTTTAGAGGTTTTTAAAATCATGAGCGATATGGATAGGATAAATAGAATAGTCTTTTCCCTGGAGTGGGGGAGTTCAGAACTAGAGGCACAGGTTTAGGGTGAGGGGGGGAAAGATTTAAAAGTGACCTAATGGGCAACCTTTTCACGCAGAGGGTGGTACGTGTGTGGAATGAGCTGCCAGAGGAAGTGGTGGAGGCTGGTACATTTGCAACATTTAAAAGGCATCTGGATGGATATATGCATAAGAAAGGTTTAGAGGGATATAGGGCATGTGCAGGAAAATGGGTCGAGATTAGTTTGAGATATCTGGTTGACATGGATGAGTTGGACCAAAGGGTCTGTTTCTGTGTTGTACATCTCTATGACTCTAATTGGCTCATATCTTCAGACCAGACGTACCCTGGAAATTGCACTCCGTGACTATGTGCACAACTTACCACACTGACGATGGGAGAATTGCTTGAAAATTTGAATCTTTCAATGGGGAATCACCTGGAAATATCTGAAAAAATCCCTAACTTTGACTCTGAGTCAGGGACCTCAGAGGATTGACTGATTTCCTTGGGTTGTACAGGGCATTGGTGAGACCACTTTTGGAATACTGCATTCAATTTTGGTCTTCCTGCTATATGAAAGATGTTGTTAAACTTGAAAGGGTACAGAAAAGATTTAAGGATGTTGCCAGGTTTGAGCTAAATGGAAAAGCTGAATAGACTGAGGCTATGTTCCCTGGAGCATTGGAGGTTGAAGGGTGACCTTACAGAGGTTTATAAAATCATACGGGCATGAATAAGCTGAACAGCTAAAGCCTTTCCCCAGGGTGGGGAGGGAAAGTCCAAAGCTGGAGGGCATAGGTTTAGGGTGAGAGAAGCAAGATTTAAAACAGACCTGAGGGGCAACATTTTCCACAGAGGGTGGTTGTGTTTAAGGTATGAGCTGTCAGAGGTGGAAGAGGCTGGTATAATTACAACATTTAAAAGGCATCTGCATGGGTACATGAATAGGAAGGATTTAGAGGGATATAGGCCAAATGCTGGAAGGAGGAACTGGATTGATTTAGGGTATCTGGTTGGCATGGATGAGTTGGATGAAAGTTCTGTGCTGTACATCTCTATGACTATGATTTGTTCACTAAGAAAAGGTGAGGAATTAAAATCTGCACTTACCCAGACTCACTATTACCAAAATGACCGTTTTCAATCAATCACACTGACCTCAATCATGAACTGCATTCAGCAAGACTCCATTCCCAACCCAGACCCAACCTAATCGCCTCTCCCATTTTCATCCGGCACTCTGGATACCCACCACAGACTCAATACGAGTCTCTCCCTTTCTTGCCCCTTCCAGATCTGATCATAACGTTAACAGAAATAAAAGGCAACATAACTCCTTTCAACATAATTGTCCATTTCCTATAAAAATTAACAATATGGTGTAAAAAGTGTCTGAAACAAACCGCATGGCAAGTTCCTCTTTAAGGCTTCTGTGATAACAGAACTCTAATAATTACAGTCACAAGTCAGTAGTATACTTGTCAAGACAGGGAGGAGACAGACTAATCCATTCCTTACCTGCTTTGACTACATTCCCTACATGTTTTGAATTTCACTCTAACTTTTAGATTGGGATTTCTTTAACATTTGTAAAGAAATTATTGTAGTGAATAATTGTTAAACATTGCAACATTTGAAAGGAAGCGAACGATTTGAGGTTTTAAAGAGTGAAACCACAGAGCAGGAACCGATGACTCATGCTTGTACACCTTGCAGAGTTGGCTGCATTCCTTTAACCCTGCAGTGACTGGTTTGTCAGCTTAAAGTGTGCAGAGATTTGCAAACAATTTGAGAGACTTTCTACTTCAAAGCTAGCTGTCAAATGATTTTACAAGTCTCTTTGGGATGTGGGTCTGGTAGTAAGAAGTGTATTTATATTGTCATTTCTGGCTATCCTTATCAAATCCTTCTTGATAAAATACTTTCCTTTATGTTACACCTTTCACAAATGAAAATGACAGTGACTTCATGACAGTTAAGTGGATAGCTTTGTCCTGGGTGGGGTTGAACTTTATCAACATTGTTTGGAATTACTGCTCCAGTTAAGTGTAGCAGAAAACTAAATGATCAGAACCTCTAGTGTAATCCAATCTTTGCATCACAATTCACAGAGCAGTCAGTTTTTAAAACAAATATTATTTTGGAATGAGTATATCACTGCCAAGGTCAATATTTATCATCCATTCCTTTTTTACCTAAAAATGTAACGTGACAAATTACCTTTCAGGGCAGTTAGGGGTAAGTGACATTAGTGAGAGATTAGGGTCACATATCCCAAACCAGGGAAGTGGAGAGGATTTCCTTACCTGAAGGACTGTGCACAAGTTGGCTTCTTAGTTTTACAGTCAATGATTTTACATTTTATTTTCCTATTTTTAAAAGATAAAATTCAAGCTCTCAATAGAACACCTCAAAGTGGGATTGAACTCATGGCTAATATCATAATTATATTAACATGCCTCTTCATAGTCAAGATAGTAAGAGGACACAGGTAGCACTGCTACCTTATATTGCCAGGGACCAGGGTTCAATTCCAGCCTTGGGTGACCATCTGTGTGGAGTTTGCACATCCTTCCAGAGGAAACCCACACAGCCACTGGAAGCTCGAGTTTCCTCCCAGTCTCCAAAGAGGTGCAGGCTGCGATTGACCATGCTAAATTGCCCATATAGTATCCAGACTAGATGTATTAGCCAAGGGAAATGTAGGGTTGTGGGTTTAGGTGGGATACTCTTCAGAGGATCAGTGCAGACTCAATGAGTCGAACAGTCTCTACCTGCATTGTTGAGGTTCTAAGATTTTACTTGGTAAAAGTGAAAAATTACTGTACTATTGTCTGCATTATCTGTTCAAGTCTCCTTGCAAGGAGGAGGCTATGTAGTGGTTCCTCTCACTCCACTGTAGCCTGCAGTATTAAAATTCACAGTCAGTTTTGAATGGAAGTGAAACTCCAACTTCAGCCTTTTGGAAACTTTTATGTCAACATAATTGGTTCTTGTAGTTTTGCATCAATGTTCTTTTTTCCAATCAACTTACTGAAGACTCTCTGTGCATCCTGAGAAGCACTGACACAGGGAGGTTGGTTGTGGGTAGACCAACAAACAGTGTAGAAAACACCTTGAAACACACAAAATTTTTCAAACACTTAAACAGAGCCATTAAATAAGCAGTAACTTCAACTTGTTAAAGTAAAATTCCAGGCTCAGTTTTGTTCTCCAAGAGGAGAGTAGAGGCAAACAAACCACAAGTGAAGAGGAGATCATCTTGGGACATTTTACCACATTGAAATGAGTTTCAATTGGATGCCACATCTTCATGCAACCTTTGAATAATGAGTTGTTCACTGACAATGAATGCATAGTTAATTTTGAAATTACCAGAAAATACAAACTGCACAGTAGACTTTAAAGAATGTTGACACCTGTTACAGACTAGGATTCTTTTTTTCAAAATATTCAACGAGTCTTCAAACAGGTAGAAAGCAAGGAGTGTAAAACATCACAGCCAGTCCCACAGTTTCCAGCAATCACACTGCACCTGCCAAACTAACCTAGTCCCACCTTCCCCTTCTTTTTAAAAAAATCAATATTCTCTGTGATTGGCTGCTTAGCATTGGTCTTGCCTTGATTGACTAACTCAACATCCAATCAGCTGCTAGTCCAGGGCATGGCAACACCTGTTGTCAAATCATCCAAAATGTCTTCAGATTAGCGAATAATTAGTCAACTTTTGAGGCAGGTCACCAACAACATAAATCTGCTTTTGTTCTTCCCTCACTTCCTCCCACCCCTTTTTTTTTATTTGAATAATCACAACTTTTCAAAGTCCAACTATCCTGAAGTTCTGAAGAGGGGTCAGTGGACCTGAAACGTTAACTTTGATTTCTTTTCACAGATGCGGCCAGATTTGCTGAGCTTTCCCAGCAACTTCTGTTTTCATCAACTACCCCGAAACCTATTGGTATGTTGACTCTTCATGCTGGACGACGCAAGTTTCAGTTCAAAGGTAGTCACTTTATTACTGAACAGCCAGCGAGAGATTCTGGGTGACACCAAAGCAGTCTTGTAGCCTTCTTATGATGGTACCCCTCGATGATTCGCTGAACATTACATGTAAGCAGTATTTTTTATATCTTGTTCAGGTGTGACTAATACAAAGTTCTTAACATCACGTGGCTGATTCCTACAATGTTGTTAAAACAGGTATTTCTCAATCTTACAATGACTAGTGATTGCTACCTTCCTGTGACAGATATTGAATTGTTCACAGGAGCTTATTACTGTATTATTCACAATCTTATGTTAATAGGAAAGGAGATAGATAATAGGATTTAGTGTTGTTCTCATTGTTGGTCTTCACATACCCTTGTGTTACCCTTGGTAAGAAAGTGTGTTAAGAGGGACATAAGGCAGTTAATAAGATTTATAACCAAGGCTACCAGTCTTATTCAGGGAAACAAATATCTTTGCCTGAGGCTGGGACCAAAATATATACATACGGCTCCAGACGATGTTGGCAGTTCAGAGGTAGCCAGACACTGGCTGTCTCAGCCTGTCAAAGGACAGGTACTCAATCGAACATAGTCAGTCACTCTAATAGGGGATCTTTAACCCTTGAATTCCTAATATTCCAAAACACCATGATAAGCTAGTACAATAGAATTTTTTTACTTTTGAGATTCTCAAACTTCAGAAGGGTTGAGTTTTGGAGCCACGAGGTCATGTTGCAACTGTACTAAACTGGTGCAGCCGCACTTGAAGTATTGCATCCAATTCTGGTCACGGCATTATAGGAAGGATGTGGAAGCATTAGAAAAGGTGCAGAGGAGATATACTAGGGTGTTGCCTGGTATGGAGGGAAGGTCTTATGAGGAAAGGCTGAGGGACTTGAGGCTGTTTTTGTTAGAGAGAAGGAGGTCAAAACGTGACTTAATTGAGACACATAAGATGATCAGAGGAATAGATATGGTGGACAGTGAGAGCCTTTTTTCTCTAGTGGTGATGGCTAGCATGAGGGGACATAACTTTAAATTGAAAGGTGATAGATAGAGGACAGATGTCAGAGGTAGCTCTTTACTCAGCGTAGCAAGGGCATGGAATGCCCTGCCTGTAACAGTAGTAGACTCTCCAACTTTAAGGGCATTTAAATGGTCATTGGGTAAACATAAGAATGATAATGGAATAGTGTAGGTTAGATGGGCTTTAGATTGGTTGCACAGGTTGGCACAACATCGAGGGCTGAAGGGTCTGTACTGCGCTGTAATGTTCTATGTTCACAATTCCACCAAAAACAAAAGATAAACAATGAGTGCCTCTACATTTATATAAGTACATATCATTGTTGTCATTGTCAGGTAATCCACAAAGATAAGTTTGATATTGCTTTCCGTTCAGATAACCTTGATGTGGAGGTGCTGGAGTTGGACCGGATTGGACAAAGTTAGAAGTCTCACAACACCAGGTGAAGGCTCAGTGCTCGAAAGCTTGTGATTTCAAATAAACCTGTTGGACTGTAATCTGGTGTTATGCGACTCCTGACTTCAGATAACCTATCACTTTTCCACCTCTTTTTTATTTAAACTTCATTTCTAACAGGTCCAGGCAGCGGGCCGTGGAGGGGGTCGTTAGGGCCGACTGCCTGCCCCTCTTCCGCGGTTACGTTAGAGCCCGGGTGTCCTTGGAGAAGGAGCACGCGGTGTCCACCAACACCCTGGAGTTGTTCAGGGAGAGGTGGGCGCCGCAGGGAGTGGAGTGCATTATTTCTCCCTCCAACTCTATTTTGATTTAGTCCCTACCCTCCCCTTCACTGTTTTGATCACACAGCACTGTCCCTTGCTGTGAAGGGCAGTGTTTGTCACTGGCCACCCGGGTGTTTTCCTATCTTCCTGGTGGTGGAAATTGAATAAAGATTGGTGCACGTTGTGTCTTCCACTGTGTCTCACACCTGCACACACACACCATGGGTGCTGGGGATAAAATAAGCACTACCGCATTTAGGTGGTAGTGTGGGGATTAAATTTAAAATAAAAGAAATAAACAGGAGTGTTTCCGCGGTTACGTTAGGAAAAAAAAAAAATTAAACTTCATTTCTATCATACCCATACATAGAAACAGGAGTAGGCCGTTTAACTCCTTGAGCCTGTTCTGCTATTCAGTGACTTAATGGCTGATCTGTGGCCCAACTCCATCAACCTGCCGTTGGCCAAATCCCTGATATTTGACTCTTGCTTAAACTAGTCAAAGCATCGTTCAAGATGACCCTGATATGATGTTTGGTTTGTGCTGCTCCAATATTCTGCATGTCGGAGAGTTGGTGCTCTTGGTCTTTGCTGGTAGTTTGCAGCCTCTAATGGTTGCCCTTCACCTATGGGCATCTGCAGCCTGACTGATATCAGTGCTGAAGACTCTTCTGTCAATATCGTTTTGGGTGATACTGTTCTCTGCAAGTACATCTCTCACATGGACAGACTAATCCACCCTTTCTCACAGCCTCTTGCGCACAACTGCTGATTTCACTTTAGTTTGTTGCCACGCATCACCTTCATTTCAGACAACAAAGTTCCCTGACCACTTCTCCTTCCTTTTGATCATCTCTGCAAAGAGGCTACCACCCCTCAAAATACTGAACCTAATGAACCAGCCCTTCCCTCATCCAGGGGCTGACTGTGGACTTTGTTTCCATTTCTAGTTACTCATGTTATCACTTCAAGACTTGTTTCTGGCTGAGGAGATGCCCACACTAATGTGGTCCAGGACAGTGCAAAGATTTACAGCAAACTTTCCTCCACTGTAGCTACCTCAGCCTAACAGAGGTATCCACATTTAGTCCATCTTCCAGCTCTTGGTCTGTAGTCCTGTAGGTTAAGGTATTTTAATGCAGGTTGCCTTGTTTTGTCTCCTCAAGTACCCCCTGTTCTCAAGGGGATTAATGGTTGTAATGGGATGATTTGGAGAGCAAGTGTCTAGTCATAGTGTTCCAGTCAATAGAGAACATCAATAGAGCATCTAATTTTTTAGTGTCCATTAATTTAAAATGTCTATCTGAGTCACCATATAAAAGCACCAATAAGATATTGACTACATGCAGTTGAAGAGATTTGTTGTGTCATGACTACAATTTTGCTCATGTCCCACAGTATTGCAAGTTCATTCAACTCACTGGTAATGCATTCAATAGAAGTCTTTTTTACCAATTGCAACACCGTTGACCATTTTCCAAATCAGATAAGAAAGAAAGACTCTTATTTATTATGATTCCCCAATATTTCGATTACATTTTGAAAACAACTAATTACGTTTTTTAAAAAATTAACCGTTGTATGTGGCCATTTTGATGATAGTGACAGCAGCAATTTGTATTTATTTTGTATTATGGTAAATACATGATACTCCATGTATTATGATCTTGGATACCAAAGCTGCCAAAATACTACATTTGACAAAATCCTCAGCATAGTCACTATCTATAATATGATGTGGCTAAACCATCTGGGATAGCTTGGCGGGATTCATTGCCATCAATCTTTCTTATTGTTATGACCAGATGCTGGGCACAGTTCCCTCCGTGATTATGATTCCACATGGATACCCCAAATTATTTGGCTTCCAGCTATGGAGGGATGAACTATCTCTTCTTCTTTAGCCACCCACTTTCTAGTTGCAACAAGTTTTTTTTAAAACGTATCCTTCCCTTGTCAATAACTTTCTCTCAGACCAAAACAAACTTCTGTTTTAAGTGAGTTTTGAACTGATGAAATAGTTAAGACATGACACGCAGATAAGGAATAAGAAATGACTCCAAAGAAGATAAAAAAATTAAAAGCTGGACCAATCTCTCCACATTCAAAAAGGAGACAGTGCAACATTGAATAGTCAATATCGGATTGTTGGGTTTTTCAGGTTAGTTGAAACCCTTTTGTCTTGTTTCCTTTTGATAATGGCAGCACTCTCTCGAGTCGTTATGTTGTCTTGTTTCCTTTTGACTAGCTAGCTGGCTTCCAGCACACAAGTCAGGAGATCGTTTTTACCTCCAATGCTCGGGTGATTAGGGGTGGTTCTTCAAGCGTGACCTTCGAAGCTCACTTGTGCTGAAACCCAGCGAATGCATTCAAATGCAGTACATGCTCCCACTAGCACATACAGATGAGGGTTGTAGTCAGTTTATGCTCTATTTTTGTATACTGCCACTAGGCAAGAATGTTTGCAAAAAATGATTTCTAGAGAGCACTTGGGAATCTGTAAGTACAGACCAATATCTCAACAACTAAACTTGAAGTAATAGAAATGTATCTTGCCCTGTCATAGATATGCCACCAAAAGTCATGTGCCCACTTAGAAATTGATATCTTCAAAGTTTCCAGAAAGGTCTTGGCACAGGCTAGGAGCAGATTTGTCCAACTTTCAAAACAAGACAAATTTAGTACTGGCGGATTACTATTCAAAATGGATTGAAGCATCAAGGGATTTCTGAGAAACCTGAGAGTTTGGGAAGATGCAGTTTCAGGCATATGGATATGTTAATAAAAAATGGTGAGATGATCAGATTACCTTAACATTACTTAAGAAGCTGAACGAGCACAGAGGTGCATTGTGTATCCATGGAGCTCTGAGGAGACTCGGTTTCTGGGTATACTACTCAAATGTTAATAGTTATAGTATGATGGAGGAAAGCATCTTACTCCACATTGGGAACAACCAGACAGTACAGTGCAGACACTCGATTTCCAGTGAACTCTTCCCTGCAAAGTAGAAACATTTTCTCTAAAGGTCAATCTTTCTTTTTCAAGAGAAAAGAGACCTTGCCTGTCAATTGTTTTCTGCTACTTGCATTTCATATATTATCCTTGTAGATTTCTGCGCCCTCTCCAGTTCCTCTACAACCTTCATATAATGTAGTAAATCAGAACTGCATATTCTGAAGTGTTGCCTAACTGCGGTTCCATATAGGTCTCAAACAACTTTCCTTATTCTTGATTCTATCACTCAGTTATGAGGAGCAACTTGATGAGCTGTATTTGTTTTCCTTGGAGCAGACAAAGATATTGAGAGTGAGGTATCACGCGTGGCATAGACATGAAAACCCTTTCCCCATGGCAGATGTGATTAAGATGAGAGAGCATAAATTTAAGATGAGAAGTAAGTGCTTTAGGGATGATATGACAGAAATAAAATTCACCCAGGAGGCGATAGAAATATTCAACGTGCTGTCTGAGAGAATGGTGGAGGCAGGTGCTCTCGCAACAGTTGTGAAATTGCTAACCTGTGAAGCAATTTTCATATTTGATGTATTTGAACTCAGCAATCCCTTTAATCCTCTCCCACACCTTAGACATTCCAAATAGCTCATTCCAAGTAACTTCCTATTCTTCCTAACAAAATGTGTTCCCCCTCATCTGTGTTAATCTTCATTTCCCAGTTACTTTCCAATTGTGAGTTCATTAATGTCTTTCTGTAATTTGTTGCCATTCTCAGTACTTGACTATTTTTACCCAATACCCTATCACGCACCCAACCTGCATTTTGTGTCATCTGCAAATTTAGGAGTTGTGTTTTGATTCAAAATCCAATTATTCATTTAAGTCATAAATACATGAATATGAACATATAAATTCGAAGGAGTGAGCTACCTGACTACTTGAGTAACATTAAGTGTAGCACTAATTTTTGTGGAACTACACTCTCCACCTTCTGCCACTCTGAATAACTTTACTATAACACCTTTGTTTTCTATTTTGAAGCCAGTTAGATCCATTCTGCAAGGCTCTACATTCTCTGTCCTTATTCAATGGTCTATTATGGCACCTTTTTGAAAAGTTAGACAAATTATATCTACTGTATTCCATATTCTCTATTACCTCCTGTTGATAAGCAAGATTTTCCCTTTTAAAATCCATGCTGACTATTTATGTCTCTCATAATTCTGTGCTCCTCAGTTAGATTCCTACCATCTCTCTGGTCGAAGGAAAACAACCACAGCCTATCTAGACCAAGAACAGAAATTGCTGGAGAAACTCAACAGATCTATCAGCATCCATAGAGAGAAAGCAGGGTTAATGTTTCTGGTTCAGTATCCTTACTTCAGAAATAGTGTCTCTCTTTGGCTGAATTGGTCCAGTTCAGGAAACATAGAACATAGAAAAATACAGTGCAGTACAGGCCCTTTGGCCCTCGATGTTGCGCCGATCCAAGCCCACCTAACCTACACTAGCCCACTATCCTCCATATGCCTATCCAATGCCCGCTTAAATGCCCATAAAGAGGGCGTGTCCACCACTGCTACTGGCAGGGCATTCCATGAACTCACGACTCGCTGAGTAAAGAACCTACCCCTAACATCTGTCCTATACCTACCACCCCTTAATTTAAAGCTATGCCCCCTCGTAATAGCTGACTCCATACATGCAAAAAGGTTCTCACGGTCAACCCTATCTAAACCCCTAATCACCTCTATCAAGTCACCCCTAAACCTTCTTTTCTCCAATGAAAACAACCCCAAGTGCCTCAGCCTTTCCTCATACGATCTTCCTACCATACCAGGCAACATCCTGGTAAACCTCCTCTGCACCCGTTCCAGTGCCTCCACATCCTTCCTATAGTATGGCGACCAAAACTGCACACAATACTCCAGATGCGGCCGCACCAGAGTCTTATACAACTGCAATATGATCTCAGGACTCCGGAACTCAATTCCTCTACCAATAAAAGCCAGTACGCCATATGCCTTCTTCACCGCACTATTTACCTGGGTGGCAACTTTCAGAGATCTGTGTACATGGACACCAAGATCCCTCTGCTCATCCACACTACCAAGTATCCGAACATTAGCCCAGTACCCCATCCTGGTGAATCTCCTCTGCACCTTCTTGAGTACAATTATATCCAATCAGAACTATACACAGTACTCCAGCTGTGGTCCAACTAACAATATATACAACGCAATCATTACCTCCATGCTGCTGTACTCACTGCTTCAACTCATAAGGATAAGTATCCTATATGCTTCTTAACTACCCCTATCAACCTGTCTTGCTACCTTCAAGGAACTATGGACATTCCTATGAAGGCCTGCTAATGCTCAGTACTACCCAGGATCCTACCATTCATCACATATTCCCTTGTCTTGTTTGTCCTCCAAAAATGTATCATTTCACACTTTTTGGATTAAACTCCATCTGCCACTGTTCTGCCCTTTTGATCTTTTCCCAATGACTGAAGCATGCAGCTTTGTTCCTCTTTAGTCATTCACGGGATGAGGACATCACAGGCTAATCCAGCATTTATTGCCCATCCTGCTTAGCCAAGAGTCAACAGCATTGCTGTGGGTGTGGAGTCACATGTAGGTTAGACCAGATGGCAGATTTCTTTCCCTCAAGGGCATTGGTGTGAACCAGATGAGGATGGATTCTGCACTCATTGGGTTTGCTTGGGCGTTTGGCATTGACACTTTCATTCTTAGCCTGTCTGGTCTATTATAGCTCAGACTCCATTGCTTTTCTAGCTTGTCCTTTAACTTAAACTGACAGAGACTTAATCTCAGTAATCCCGTAAATCCCATTTATATCGTATTGAGTAAAGGTCTGTAGTTGAGTGTCTCGTTATTGATCCTCTGCAAGTCTAGTTCACATGAACTCATTTCAGAATAGCATTATCTTCATTGAGTACAGTATATTCACTACTCATTGCATTATAAAGGCCAACAGGTCACTGTAAGAAGGGGTTGAGGACTTTGCATGGATCGAGAGATTAGAACAGTTTACATTGGAACTGAATTTAGAGAATTATGAGATTTAAATCCGAGGACGGGAATGTCACTCAATGAAGATAAAGAAGGAAAATGATGACAGTATCTCAATGAGAACTTTTTTTTGGGTTTTTGGTGGAGGACAAGGATTGTAAATTAAAAACGAGAGGAGCAGTTGATGATGAGATACTCAATGGAAGGGCATAGGGAGCAAATCAAATTGTGACTGGGTGAAAAGAGCCACAATGGTCAAAGAAAATGGTACAAATGTACCTGGAAGGGGAGGCTACTATAACGCAGCCCTCACCCAGACTTCCATGGAGACCAATACAGTCCTCCACAAATAGAATCATGGGATTCCAAGAATCATAGAATCGCTACAGTTTGGAAGCAGGCCATTCTGCCTATCAAGCACATATTGACCTTCCAAAGAACATCCCACCCACACCCAGCCCCCAACCATTGCATTTCCCACAGCTAATCCACCTAGCCTGCACATCCCTGGACACTATGTGCAATTTAGCATCGCTAATCCACCTATCCTGCATATTTTTAGACTATGGGAGGATACCAATGCAGACACGGGGAGAATGTGCAAACTCCACACAGACAGTCACCCGAGGGTGGAAGCGAACCTGGATCCCTGGCGCTTGAGGCAGCAGTGCTAACCACTGAGCCACCATGTCTCCCTTGTCTGGAATCTGACCTGTGGACATAAGGGATTTCTTCAAAAGTGAAAGGGGATCCTAGAGGCACTCTGCTTTTTCCACAGCATTAACTCTGGTAACAGAGAGTTAGCTCACCAGCTCCATGGTGATGCCATTATCAAATACAACTCCCGCTCTTCTGTCAGATTCTGAAGGCACCACTTCCTCTGAAATACCATGATCACTTCTCAATCACTGCCAACTATCTGCCCCAACAGCGGTAGCACTTACCCATTTACCTTCACTTTGCTCACTGCCCAAGGCTGCAAACACTCCCTCCTGATGCAGCAACGGTTAATTTGTGCTTCTTTCAACAGTGCACACTGTCATTGCTGTTCACAATACAGTCCCTTGCACAGTGGGGAGACCACATGCAAATTGGGTGACTACTCTATAGAATGCCTACACTACAGTCTGCAACCATTACCCCACCAGCTTCCGGGTTATTTTAATCCATTGCTGTCACACGGACATCTTTGAGCTTGACCAGTTGAAGTGTTCCAATAATGAAAAATGCAATCGAGGAGCATCAATTCATCCTTTGATTTCACACTCTCCAGATTTCTGGATTCAACATTGAATTCAGCACCTTCAGACTGTAAACTCTTTGTTTCTTCTTCTCTTGCATGTACAACATGTTCTTTACCTTATTTGCTTGTTACTCTGTTATTTATACCTACTCTAACCAAATAATTTGATTCTTTATTATAACCGTGATCACTCCTTTTCCTTGTGTACTATAAAACCATTTGTAATATAGTTAAAAATCACACAATACCAGGTTACAGTCCAACAGGTTTATTTGGAAGCACTAGCTTTCGGAGCACTGCTCCTTCATCAGGTAGCTATGGCAGGTAGTGTGACAGCGAACTGATGAAGGAGCAGTGCTCCGAAAGCTAGTGCTTCCAAATAAACCTGTTGGACTGTAACCTGGTGTTGTGTGATTTTTAACTTTGTGCACCCCAGTCCAAACCGGCATCTCCAAATCATTTGTAATAATCTGTCCTGCCATTCACCCTATTATAGACTTCCCCTTTTGTTTTTCTTCTGCCGTCCTCCCCTGCACTAAACCTATTAGATTGCTTCCTTCCTTCAATACTGAAGTAAAATGGATCCTTGATGTACCTTTGTTTCTCATTCCATAGATACTGCCAGACCTGAGTATTTTGTGTTTCAACAGCCCAGGTAGTGTATGTGAAACTACATGCCTTTGGAAAGGCAAGGACTAATTATGGATAGTCAGGATGGCTTTGTGGGTGGGAAATTGTGACTCACAAACTTGATTGAGTTTTTTGAAGAGATGATCAAGAAGGTAGATGCAGGTGTTATCTACACAGACTTTAGGATGACCTTTGACAGTGTTCTGCATGGTAGATTGATTAGTAAGGTTATATCACCTGGGGTTCAGGGTGGGCTTACCAATTTAGACACAAAATTGGCTTGACAGTAAGAGACAGAGGATGGTGGTAGAGGGTTGTTATTCATTCGAGAGGCCGATGTCACTGTTATTGAACGGGGGTTGGTGCCACACCCATTGTTGTTTGTCATTTATATAAACAAATTGGATAAGAACATAGGAAAGATGGTTAGTAAGTTTATGGATGACACCAAAAATGATGGAATAACGGACAGTGAAGAAGTTTATCGCAGAGTACAACAGGATCTTGATCGAATGGGTCAGTGGGCAGAGGAATGGCAGATGAAGTTTAAATCAGATAAATGCATTTTAGTAAGATAAAACAGGGCAGGACTTCCAGAATTAAAAGTAGGGCTCTGGGAAGTGTTATCAAACAGAGAGACATGGGGGTGTGGGTACATGGTTTCTTGGAAGTGGCACCATAAGTAGACAGGGTGGTGAAGAAGGCATTTGATACGTTTGTCTTTATTGTTCAGAGCATTGAGTACAGGATTTGAGACATCATGTTACAATTGTACAAGACATAGGTAAGGCCACATTTATAGTGCCATGGAGTTAACCAGCATGGAAACAGACCCTTCAGTCCAACTCACCTGTGCCAACCAGATATCCTAAACTGATCTAGTCCTATTTGGACTAGTCTGATCCAGCATTTGGCCCAGATCCCTCTAAACCCTTCCTATTCATATATCGATTCAAATGTCTTTTAAATGTTGTATTTGTACCAACGTCCTCCACTTCCTCTGGCAGCTCGTTTTATCCATGCACCATCCTTGTGAAAAAGTTGCCCCTCAGGTCCCTTTTAAATCTTTCCCGTATCACCTTACACCAATGCCTTCGAGTTTTGAACTCTGCTACCCAGGGATAAAGATCTTGGCTATTAGAGCAGAATTTGTAAGGACCATCCAGGAAGGTTTTCTAGAGCAGTATGTAAGTAGTACAACTCAGGAAAGGGCCATACTGGACTTGGTATTGGGGAATGAGCTGGCCAGGTGGTTGAAGTTTCAGTAGGCGACAATTTTGGGAATAGTGATCACAATTCCATAAGTTTTAGAAGACTCCTGGACAGAGACAAGAGTGGTCCTAAAGTAAGAGTGCAAAATTGGGGCAAGGCCAACAATATCAAAATTTGGCAGGAGCTGAGGAATGTTTGAAGGTAAATCCACATTTGATATGTGAGAGGCTTTTAATGAGAGGTTGATTAGGGTGTAGGACAGACATCTCTGTGAAAATGAGGGATAGAAATGGCAAAATTACGGAACCATGGATGACAGGTGAAATTGTGAGTCTAGCGAAGAGGAAAAGGTCTAGGTGACTGAAAGCAGATGAAGCTTTGAAAAAATATTGGGGAAGTAGGACCAATGTGAAACAAGGAATAAAGAGGGCTAAAAGGGATTATGAAATATTTTTTAGCAAACAGGCGTAAGGAAAGTCCCAAAGCCTTTTATTCGTATATAAGGAGCAAGAGGGTAAATAGAGAAAGGGTTGGCCACCCAAGGAAAAGGACGAAAGATATATGTGGAGTCAGATAAAATGGGTGAGATTCTTAACAAGTACTCTGAGTCAGTATTCAATAAGGAGGGATATGAGGGATGTTAAGGTTAGGGATAGATGTTTGATTACTGTAAGTCAAGTCAGCATAAGAAGGGAGGAGATTTTGGGTATTCTGAAAGATATTAAGGTGGACAGGTGCCTAGGTCCAAATGGGATCTACTCCAGGTTACTGAGGGAAGCGAGAGAGGAAATATCTGGGGTTTTAACAGATATCTTTGCAGCATCCTTGAATATGGTGAGGTCCCAGAGGACTGGAGAATTGCTAATATTGTCCCGTTGTTTAAGAAGGGTAACAGGGATGATCTAGGTAATTATAGACCGGTGAGCCTGACGTCAGTGGTAGGGAAGCTGCTGGAGAACATACTAAGGGATAGGATCTATTTACATTTGGAAGAAAACGGGCTTATCAGTGATAGGCAACCTGGTTTTGTGCAGGGAAGGTCATGTCTTACCAACTTAATAGAATTATTTTCAGAAGTGGCAAAGTTGATTGAAGAGGGAAAGGCTGTAGATGTCATATACATGGACTTCAGTAAGGTATTTGATAAGGTTCCCCATGGTAGGCTAATGGAGAAAGTTGAAGTCACATGGGGTCCAGGGTGTAGTAGCTAGATGGATAAAGAACTGGCTGGGCAACAGGAGACAGAGTAGTAGTAGAAGGCAGTTTCTGAAAATGGAGACCTGTGACCAGTGGTGTTCCATCGGGATCTGTGCTGGGACCACTGTTGTTTATGATATATATAAATGATCAGGAGGAAGGTATAGGTCGAAAAGTGTGGTGCTGGAAAAGCTCAGCCAGTCAGGCAGCATTTGAGGAGCAGGAGAATCGGCATTTCGACCATAAGCCCTTCAGGAATGAGGATGTGTCCCAATGGGCTGAGAGATAAATGGGAGGTGCGTGGGGCTGGAGGGAAGATAGCCGGGAATGCGATAGGTAGATGAAGATGGGGGGGGGGGGTATGGTGATTGTGAAAGGTATGAGAGGAGGGTAGAGTGGACAGTTGGGAAGGGAGATGGGCAGGTACGACAATTCAAGAGAGCGGTGCTGAGTTAGAGCTTTGGCTCTGGTATAAAGTGGGGGCAGGAGAAATGAGAAAATTGGTGAAGCCACATTAATCCTGTGTGGTCGGAGAGTCCCAAGGCGGAAGATGACGCATTGTTCCTCCAGGCATCGGGCGGCTAGAGTTTAGCAGTGGAGAAGGCCAAAGACTTGCACGTCCTTGGTGGAGTGGGAGGGGGAGTTGAAGACTTCGGCCACAGGACGGCGGGGTTGATTGTTGCGTGTGTACCAGAGATGTTCTCTGAAATGTTCCGCAAGTTGGTGTCCTGGTCCCCCAACGTAAAGGAGACCACATCAAGAGTGACAGTCATAGTAGATAGTGTGTTGAAATACAGGTAAATCTCTGTCAGATGTGGAAGGATCCCTTTAAGCCTTGGACGGAGGTGAGGGGGGTGATGTGGGCACCAATGTTGCAATTCTTGTGGTGGCAGGGGAAGGTGCTGGGAGCAGAGGGCAGGTTGGTATGGGGTGTGGACCTAACCAGGGAGTTGCGGAGGGAATGGTCTCTGCAGAATGTAGATCGGGATGAGGAGGGGAATATAACCCTGGTGTTGGGGTCTGTTTGTCAGTGGTGGAAACAACAGAGGATGATGTGTTTTATCTGGAGGTTGTTGTGGTGAAAGGTGAGGAACGTGGGGGATTCTGTCCAGTTGCAATTGGAGGGGCAATCCCTACCACCCTGTGGCCAAAGACTTCAACTTCCCCTCCCACTCTGCCAAGGACACGCAAGTCCTTGGCCTCCTCTACTGCCAATCTCTAGCTACCTGACACCTGGAGGAAGAATGCCTTGGGACCCTCCAACCACAAGGGATCAATGTGGATTTCACCAGTTTCCTCATTTCCTCTCCCCCACCTTATCCCAGATCCAACCGTCTAACTCAAAACCACTCTCTTGAACTGTCCTTACTGTCCATCTCCCTTACCACCTATCTGCTCCACCCTCCACTCCAACATATCACCATCACACCCTATCTTCACCTACCTGTCACATTCCTAGCTACCTTCCCCTCAGCAACACGCCGTCCCATTTATCTCACAACCCACTTGGGCCACCCCCTCATTGCTTATGCTCAAGACGCCAACTTTGACCTCCAGCATCTGGAGTCCTCACTTTTGCCAAGAATGTATAGGTGGCCTCATTAGCAAGTGTACAGATGATACTAAGAATAGCAGATAGTGAAGGGGACTGTCAGAGAATACAGCAGACTGTAAATAGATTGAAGAGTTGGGCAGAGGAAAATGGCAGATGGAGTTCAATCTGAGCAAATGCGAGGTGATGCATTTTGGAAGATGCAATTCAAGAGCGAACTATACGGTAAATGGAAAAGCCCTGGGGAAAATGGATGTACAGAGAGATCTGGGTGTTCAGGTCCATTGTACCCTGGAGGTGGCGACGCAGGTTGATAGTGGTCAAGAATGCGTATGGCATACTTTCCTTCATCGGACGGGGTATTGAGTACAAGAGTTGGTAGATCATGTTACAGTTGTATAAATCTTTGGTTCGGCCACATTTGGAACACTACATACAGTTCTAGTTGTCACATTACCAAAAGGATGTGGATGCTTTGGAGAGGATGCAGAGGTTATTTACCAGGATGTTGCCTAGTATGGAGGGTGCTAGCTATGAAGAGAGGTTGAATAGATTAGAATTATTTTCATTAGAAAGACTGAGGTCAAGGAGGTCTACAAAATCATGAAAGGTACAGACAGGGTGGATAGCAAGAAGCTTTTTCCCAGAGTGGGGGATTCAATTACTAGGGGTCACGAGTTCAAAGTGAGAGGAGAAAAGTTTAAGGGAGATATATGTTCTTTATGCAGAGGGTGGTATATGCATGGAGCGTATTGCCAGCAGAGGTGGGCATTCAAGATGTATCTAGACAGATATGTAAATGGGCAGGGAGGAGAGGAATACAGATCCTTAGAAAATAGGTGACAGGTTTAGATAGAGAATCTGGATTGGCACAGGCCTGGAGGGCCAAAGGGTCTTTTCCTGTGCTGTAAGGTTCTCTGTTCTTTTTTGTTCTAATCCTATCCATGGCCCTCATGATTTTATCAATCTCAATAAAGTCATCCCTCAGCTTCCAACAATCCAGGGGAATAAGCCCCAGCTTATTCAGCCTCTCCCTATAGCTCAAATCCTCCAACCCTAGCAACATCCTTGTAAATCTTTACTGCATCCTTTCAAGCTTAACAACATCCTTCCTGTAGCAGGGAGACTAGAACTCAACAAAATATTCTGTCCTTGGAGAAAGTGAAGACTGTAGATGCTGGAGATCAAAGTTGAAAAGCACAGCAGGTCAGGTAGCATCCAAGGAGCAAGAGAATCGATGTTTCGGGCATAAGGCCTTCATCAGTCACCACTGCCCTGTACAGCCACAACATGACATCCCAACTCCCCCCCTCGATGTACTGATTTGAAGTACAGTGTACAGTTCTGGTCCCCCTGCTAGAGGAAGGATATTATTAAACTGGAGAGGGTTCAGAAAAGATTTACCTGGATGTTAGAGACTGGAGGATTTGAGTTAAAAGGAGAGGCTGAATAGGCTGGTACTTTCTTCACTGGAGCGTAGGATGCTGAGGGGAAACCATATAGAAGCTTATAAAATCATGAAGGGCATGGATAAGGTGAACAGCCAAAGTCTTTTCCCCAGGATAGGGGATAGGGCATTGGCTTAAGATGAATGGAAAGATTTAAAACAGATCCGAGAGGCTACTTTTTAATACGAAAGGTGGTACGATATGGAACAAACTGCCAGAGGAAGTGAGTGGAGGTGGGTACAATTACAACATTTCAAAGGCACCTGGTTGGGTATATGAAGAGTAAGGGTGTATGGGCCAAATGCTGGCAAATGGGATTGGTTCTGTTTAGGAAACCTGGTCAGCATGGATAAGTTGGGCTGAAGGGTCTGTTTCTGGCTGTATGACTCTATGCTATGATACATCTCTGGAGCAGGTGGAATTTGAACCCTGACCTCCTGGACCAGAGGTAGGGACACAGCCATTGCATCAGAAGAACCCCTTAACAACCAAAAAGATACTGATGGACTCTATATTGGGAATAAAGAGCATTTCAAAGCAAGGCTCAATTCTTTCTAAAATACAAAGAACTAACAAAATAAGAAGGGATGGGGAGGAAGCAGAGGATTGAGATTGGCTAATCTTAAATAACAACAAGACGTTCACTCACAAGTCACAACTGGGATTTCACACATCACAGCAGTTTATCTTTGTGACAGCGCACAGCCTCTCTCCTGGCAGATTCACGCTTCAATTCGATTACTACACAAACTGCTACCTTTGACTGTCAGAATATCACTGTCTGCTTCTTTTCCTGATCAGGTAGGTTTAAGCTAGTCATGTCTCCAGAATATTGTTTTGCATATAATTTCAGTCATGCTGCACCTGCATAGCTTTTCATCAAAGAGGAAGGAACTTAGATTTGTTACCGATAAACAGTCTTCCTCTTTCAGGGAAAGCAAAGTTACTGTTGATTATTCATTCCCTCAACAAAACACATGGGAAATGCCCTTATGCTGCCTTATTCCTTTTCAGCTTTCGTTAATACATGGTTGTCTCACTGCTCCTTCTCTCAGTAATCAAATCCTGATTGATTTATTTTCACATGTACCAACAAAGCAGGCTCAATCTGTACAGGTTTTGCTAAAACCTACCTTTCAGTTGTCCCAAGAAAGGGACATCACTGCGTTTGTTCTTTCAAATATAGAGAATGGAATCTTGTTGTTGCTAAGAGTATATGTTCCGTGATTGCACAACTCTCCCCGGGCTCATGGGCCTGTCTCTCCTCAGGTGTAGAGCCAGTAAACAGGTTACACCAGTCAAACGGGTGCTACCTCCACCTCTCACGTCTTAAAGAAGCCACACCACATACTAGTTCCATTGAAATAATAACTAGCAAAGCGGTGAAGGCTGGCATTGATTTAAACCGAACTCATTGCTCACTCAATTTAAAGGTGGGGAGTGTCGAACAGTTACTGGTCACAGTCCCAACAAGACGATAAATATGGCTGACAACACTTTAACATTCACTTGTGTTACTAATCCTTTCACGAGCTTTCGTTTGCGAGACACAACACCAGTAATTCAAGTTATAAATGCTGGAACAGTTGTGGTTACTATGAACCATTTCAATCTTAGCCCCCACATGAGGGCATTGTGACCCTCAGATTAAACTCACCACCAATTGTGTCTCTCTAATGAGTTGGCAGACTATGCCAGCCTCCATCTCATACTTTCTAAGTTCATGGGTTTTTGTTCAAATTAGATGAAGCAGCACTTTGTCAAGGTCAACATCTGATCTACACCTGAATTGAGATGCCCTAACCCACATGATTTAAATGCTTTGTTAGTTTAATTTTCAATCATCCAACAATAACCATTCTGCCCATATCAACCATCTAAAAGTGTCAGTTCCTTACAAATTCCCATGCCGCGTTTGACTACTACAAAAGTAAAGTGTTCTTCCTTATCTTGCCTCCAGAATGGTTGGCCACACTTCCTCACTAGCTTCCACTGCACTTCACCATGAAATTTCCTAACTAACCTGTTCAGAGATGCTATTAAACACCCCTGGAGCAAGTAGGACTTTAACCCAGACCCTCCAACTCCAAGAAAGGGCCACTACTACTGCACCACAACAGTCCTACTCACCTGGCTCTATTCTTGTTTATTTAATTGCGGCCAGCCAGGGTCTCACTGTTAGTGACTACTGTACAGTCTTCCCTCCAGGAATCTACTCTTGTCCTCTCCTTCCTGTTTCTTATCTACCTCCTCTTACTTGGTGACAACCAACAGATTCTATGTGATTTCTGACATCACCCTGCTTAACTCAGTCTCACCAATCTTGAATTCATTGCCTTCTCTAAACTCTCCAGCTGGTTATCTAATATCCAATGCTGGACGAGCAGAAATTTCTTCCAGGTAAATATTAAGGAGATTGGAGCCATTGTCATTAATGCTGCTCCTCAGTTCCCAACTTCATCCCTTTTCCTTAGTCATTCTGAGTCTGAACCAGACTGTTCTCAACCTTAATGTCATATTTGACCCTGAGATGAACGTCCAGTTAGATTTCTGAACCTTCAGTAAGATGATTCCCACTTCCTCACCCTCTCTGCCCTTACCCCAGCTCCTCTGCTTCTGAAGCCTTCATCCATGCCTTTGTTACCTCCATTCTTGAATGCTTTTCTGTGTTCCTGAGCAGTGTCCCATTTTATACTCAGTGAACTTGAGGTGCTGTAAACATAGATGATAGAAGCAGAGATGTACCATTCAGCCTTTTGAGTCTGCTCTGCCACTCAACATGATCAAGGTACTGTCTTCCTACTTTCTCCCTATCCCCTCTTTAGCCTTAAGAACTTTTGTCTAAATATTTCCTGAAAGTCTTCAGTATTTTAGTTTCAAGTTTCCTATGGTAGAGAATTCCACAGCCTCCCCACTCTCTGCATAAAGAAATTCCTCCTCATCTCTGTCTTAAATGACCTACCCCTTAACCTTGGACTATGACCCCTGGTTCTGGACTCCCCGGTAAACTCTACTGCCTCTGTCCTAATTCACACCAACTTCCTTCATTTATCACTACTATGCTCACTGACATACACTGGCTCCCATCTGAACAATGGCCCCCAATTGTAAAATTCTCAAACTTATTTTCAAATCTCTATATGATCTCATTTCTCCCTACCTCTGTAATCTTAAATCTCAACACACTGCATGATAGCCCGAAACATGCCTGACCGGCTGTGCTTTTCCAGCATCTGCAGTCCTCACTTTGTCCTCATATCTTCAGTTACCAAGGGACGTAACCACAAGATTTCCCTTACTATACAATTCTATCTCTCTACTTAGCTTTCCTCCTTTGAGTTACTCCTTAAAATATCCTGATTTGATGAAGTAGGTGGATCATAACGTCTTGTCAAGTGATGTGGGTCACGGCTGGTTTTATAATACTTCTGTGAAGAAACTTTGGTTGTTTTATTGCATTGAAGGTGCTATATCAATGCAATTTGTTGTTATTTATTTCTGATTAATTCTACAAATCTGATCCTTTTCAAAAGATCCATAGATTTTCTTCCAAACATACATGCAGTTCTTTCTTTCAAATGTTTTTTGCCATTATCTTTGCTATCAAGTTATGAGTGAAACAAAATTGTTTCAGTCAGCTGAACCCTGTGACTCTCACCAGTTAAAGGACTTCACTGTTGACCTGCGCTCCTTTATTCATGAATTAGATTGTTAGTTCTGTTTTTCTCTCACAGTTCAAGTAGGACAATGTGCCCATTGATATGGAGGTATATGGGACTGAGAGTAAATGTTTTAAGTATACAGGTCGTTGTAAAGTGGCATTGGGGTTGTGCAGTCTTGGTGTCAGTCTTTTTACTCTGCTTTTTACTTGTCTGAATAATTATTGAATTGACAACACATGTCTATGTACGATGCAAATGGGTTTAGGATTTTGCCTCTTTGGAATGAAAAGGGGATGTTATATGTGATATGCCATGAAGGGACACACTCATGATATCGTCATCATATCATAGCAGGTGACCTCATGATATAAAGCTCTCAGTCTCCATCCTACTGAGCTCTGTCTGTCTGCAGCATGACATACTGGGGGGTAAGCACACCTCAGTATATCCAAATAGTTTGTGCCCAATCGCACAAGTCCCAGCGATTGTAATGTGTGTGTAGGATCGGTAATAAAAGTTCATTGATTTTCTCATTGGTCCATTGCTCATGTTATGTGAGCTAACATAAAGATCACAGCTTGATATTTCCAGATCATCACTAAATCTCATCATAGGAAAGGATGAATAGGCTGGGGCTGTTTTCCCTGGAACATCGGAAGCTCAAATCATGAAGGGCATGGATAGGGTGAATAGCCAATGTCTTTTCCCCAGGGTAGGGGAGTCCAAAGCCAGAGGTTTAAGGTGAGAGGAGAAAAATTTAAAGGAATCGGGGGGGGGGGCAACTTTTCAGAGGGTCGTGTGTTTATGGAAGGAGCTGCCAGAGGAAATGGTGGAGGCTGGTACAATTACAATATTTAAAAGGCATCTGGATGGGGATATGAATAGGAAGGGTTTACAGGGAAATGGGGCCAAATGTTGGCAAATGGGACTAGACTAATTTAGGATATCTGATCGAGATGGATGAGTTGGACTGAAGTGTCTGCTTCCATACTGTACAACTCTATGACTCCTTGTCATGTCAATTTACTTTCAAAAATACAAGCATAACTTCCTTCGGCAAAAAATCTACATTAATTTGATCCATTCTCTGATATCCCTCCCCCTTTTGTCATCTAAGGTTGTGGATTGTGTAATCATTTCAGAGTGTAATTAATTTACCATTTCCTGATGAAGGGCTTTTGTCCAAAATATCGATTCTCCTATTCCTCGGATGCGGCCTGACCTGCTGTGCTTTTCCAGCACCACACTCTCGACTCTGATCTCCAGCATTGGCAGTCCTCACTTTCTCCTAGTTATTTCAGAGGTCCAATTCTTGTCAAACGTCGAGTGAAAATGTATCTGTCACTGTATCATAATGTTTAGCCACATTGTGTCCATCCTGTGAGAATTCGGTGCAGAGGCGAAGAGGTGAGTTTCACTTGCTTTGTTGGTTCATAGTTTTTAAGGTTTTTATTCAAATTGGAGAAACTGAAGCCCATGTTCAGAACCCCTCACAAATGAATGGCATCACAAGTAAACCATAACTTAATTGGTTGGTGATAGTCAAATTAGTAGCTATCTGAGTTACTTTTAGCTTGAAGGTAAAAAGGGAAAATATTTACAGGCTACAAACTAAACGTTCAGTGCAAAATTTTTAAAAATCAAATTAAGCGGGGGATTCAAGATGGCGGCAACCCAGTAGGTCCACCCTGCTGAGCTCTGGACAGAACCCAGACTCGCCCTCCCTTTATTACCCAATGTGGTAGAAATAGCTATTTTATGACCCTTCGAATTGTTCAGTGTCACTTAAAAATAGTTAGGAAAACGATTAAAGGGAAGGGACCGTGAGGATTGCAACAAGCAGGGACCCCCCCTGCAACAATGGACTCATCCATGGCCGCAGAGTTGGCCACCACGATCGCCCCAGGGGACTTGCCTATGGAGCAGAGCCTGATCTCAAAATTTGTGAAACCCCAAGAGAAGATTGATTCATCGATGGAGGAGACCCGGGCCAGGCTTGAACCGATCTCAGTCATGCTGCAGAAACATGACCAGGAGATCCAACGCCTCAGGCAGCATGTCGGGGAGGTGGAGCAACGGGCCACAGCTCCGAAACCACGGCGGAATCCTCGGTCGATCGGGTCCATGCCCTAGAACAGCAGGTACGGGCCATTGGAAGAACATCCGTCTGGTGGGGCTCCCTGAATGGGAGGAGGAAGGCCAGCTCATCAGCTACTTGGAGCAATGGCGTCTGAGGTTTTTGAAGCTTTAGGTCTAGGTAGGCCGGGTGCGGGTCGAGCAGGCCCATTGACTCGCAGTGCACAGGCCTGGATCAGACCAGCGACCCTGCCCGGTCCTAGTTCGACTCTAGCATTACAGAGATAAGCAAATGCTGCTGGAAGCCTCTAGAGCACTGGGGAAGGATCCACAGGCTCTGATATACAAATGATCATGAATTATGCTTTTCCAAGACTTTTCACATGAGTCTTTTCATAAGAGGAAGGCCTTTGAGGTAAAAAGGAGGCTGAGGGACTTGAATACCAGTATTTCATTAGATATCCAGCAATATTACGATTCAGCCACGGAGAGTCCGTGTTCAATTTTGACTCACCGGAAAAGGCAAAGGACTTCCTGGGTGCTTTAAAATAGACTGGCTGGCCTGAATAAAATGGACAATAATGTTTATTTTGTTTTTCTCTGTAATTTGCATGGTTTACCTGGTTGTCGGGGTCGGCTTATTTTAAAATATATGTTGGGGTCGTAATTGTTTCTTTTCTTTATCTTCTGTCTCTTCTCTCTCCCCTTCCGTCATCCTTTGTTCCTTTTCTCCTTTATCATTTCTTTTTATTCTTTTCTGGTGTGGGATGGGGGGAGTGGTTGGAGGAAGCAGGGAGAGATTATATATTTCTGTTCTATCAGGAGTGCCTCGAATTATAATATGGAGGGGACAGGTTGAGTGCCCACATTTAACTTTCTTGTTGTAAGGTATGGTTTTTTTCTCACTTTGTGTTATCTGCGGTAGGGTCACGGCGTCAGCTAGCAGAAGTCATGGAGGGGTTAGTGGGTAGTATGAACGCCCCCTGTCGGCAAGGGGGAAAGTCTCCTTTCATTTGTGTTATATGTTGGGATGTTGTAGAAGTAGCTGTTAGAAGTTTTTGATTTGCTAGTTTTGGAAGTTGTATTTTTAAATTTATACGAACTGTTTGTTGTTTTCACTCGGGGTGCTACGAGTGGGGTTCTTCTTCCCGGGGGGGGTCACGGACTGTTTTGAACAATCATGGCTAGCCAGTAGTTTAAATAGTGCACCTGGAATGTTAAGGGGAGTCATTCACCAATTAAGAGATAAAAAGATACTGTCAAGCCTTGGAAAAGAGAGGGTCGATGTAGCCTTGCTGTAAGAAACACATTTAACTGATAAGGAGCATTTGAAGTTGCAACAGTGAGGGATCAGACAAGTGTTTTTCTCATTCTTTAATTCGAAAAGTCGAGGAGTTGCGATTCTCATTCAGAAGAATCTCCCATTCAAACGTTAGAGCAAATTAAGGATGAATATGGGCGATTTATAATTCTTAAGTCTTTAATACACGGAGAGGAATATGGGATTTTGAATGTATATTGTCCCCCCGGTGCACCCCCTTAAATTTTTAACGGATGTGCTTTCCAGGTTGATGGCCCTTGGGCACGTCATACAATTATAAGGGGAGACTTTAATCGTCTTATTGACCCTGAGGTGGACAGGATGTGGGTATGTCCCCGCAATCCAGGCAGTTGGCGGACCTGAACAGGGAGCTGGGGTTGGTGGACGTGTGGAGATGTCTTCACCCCGAAGGTAGGGATTTCACCTTTTTCTCTGATCCACATAAGTGCTATACCAGAATTGACATGTTTTTTGTCCCATTGACCTTTTTGAATTTGGTGCTGTCTTGCAGAATATGGAACATAGCCCTTTCTGATCAAGCAGCAGTGTACATGATGGTCAAGGCCAGTGGTAATGGGATAGGCTCCCAGCACTGGTGCATGGACCCTTTCCTCTTGAAAGATAGCAAGCATTTTTCGCAGGAATTTAAAATCTTTTGGGACATAAATTTGGGTAGGGCCAGTAATCCAACACCTATGCACAGGGTTTGATTATTTCTTACTCAGCGACCCGGAAGCGGCAGAGGGGATGTTTGCTCGAGGCTCGCCTGAAGGCAGCTGAGACAGCATACTTTGACAGACCGTCTGTAACCAAATTGCAGTAGATTACAGATATTAGGGCTACTTTGAACGCTGCAGTCACCCAGACAGCAAAGAGGGAAATCTCTTTTGTGAAACAGGTTATTTGAATATGGTGATAAACCAGGTAGATATCTACCTTACTTGGCCAGAAAGAGGAATGTTCCCAACCCGCACCCCAACCTATCACATCCATCAGAGGCAGTGCTGGTACTTTTACTTGCAATACCAAAAAGATTAATGCAGCGTTTAGGAAGTTTTACTCTGAGCTGAACCGATTGGAGGACTGTGAAGACAGACTGATGAAGATGGAATCCTTTTTTAAGGCCCAGGACCTTCCAGGTGTAACTTCAGAGCAGGTGTCCTTTCTGGATGCCCTCCCCTCCCTACCCCCGACAATCCAGGAAATACAGGAGGCGGTGAGGCTGCTCCAGACTGGTATAGTACCCAGCCCAGACAGATTTCAAAGTGAGTTTTATAAGGAGTTTATAGACATACTGGCCAAGTCACTCTTGGATATGTACAACTACTCATTCAGTCAGGACTGCCTCCCGTCCTCTTTGAGAGAAGCAAATATTTCTCTTCCTTTTTAAGAAAGGAAACGCCCAAAAGGTTACACTTCATATAGGCCCATATCGTTACTGAACGTGGATTTTAAAATTCTGTTGAAAATGCTGGCGTTAAGGTTGGAGAGGTTTTTGCCTTTCATTGTAAAAGAGGACCAGATAGGGTCATCGGTCTACCGATAAATATTAGAAGAATATTAAATATGGTGCAGGTACGCCAGCAAAGATAGATTCCGGATTTGGTAGTCTCCCTGGATGCAGAGAAAATGTTTGACCAGGTGGTGTGGCCGTACCTCGTTTATGTCCTGGAACAGTTTGGTCTTGGAGGGGTTTTTGCCAAGTCGGTGGTGGGGTTACATAGTGACCCGAAAGCAGCGGTTTTTCCTATTTTAGGAGGTATAAGGTCAGATAAGTTTAGTATTGGCAGAGTCAGCTGACAAGAGTGTCCTCTCTCATCGCTATTATTTACATTGGTGACTGAACCGCTGGCAGAGGCCATTCGGAAGGATCCCGATACAACTGCCCCAGAGGTAGGGTCAGGCAGATATAAGGTCACCCTCTATGCGGATAATTATCTTCTCTTTTTAACTGATCCGATGACATCTGTGCCCTGTTAAATACAAGTGATTAATCTATTTGGTTTGTTCTCAGGGTATAAAATAAATTTTATGAAGTTGGAGGCCATGCCTGGAGGGGCCTTATTAGAATATCCAATTTTGGGGATGGAAAGTAACATTATTAAGAAGTAACATTTTGAAGGACATTGAGCGGCTATGCAGAACCTGGACTCGGGAATTGGGGGTGGAAAACTTGTCGGAGGTGTGGGAGGATATTTAGGAGAACGTAAGGAAGATTTCAATCTGTAACAGGACACAGGCTATGCAACTGAAGGTACTTCAAGGGCTCATCTGGCACTGGAGCGGTTTGCAAAATTGAAGACAAGATTGTCCCCAATGTGCCCTGAATGTAAAACAGATGTTGGCACTCTTACTCAGTACTTGTGGTCATGCCACAAGCTTCATGGGTATTGGGATGCCATAGCAGGTGTTTTTGGAAGAGGTTTTGGGAACTGAGGTTAAGTTGGATCTGGTGTCCCACTGCTTGGGTCTTCCAAATCTCCCCTCATTGGACATGCATGGGAAGAAATTGTTTATTCTGTGTGAGGAAGAATATTCTAACGAGCCGGAGAATACCCTGGCTCTTTCGGACTGGCGTAGATTAGTTATGGAGCATATCCTCTGGATTTTCTTACGAGCATGGTGCACCAGAAAACGGAACTGGTTTATAGAACTTGGCGGACCTTTCTGAAATGCAGACTTGTCGGCTCTATTGGTCAGAACCTTTGTCTAGTCATGAGGGTTACGTCTGGTGGTCCTGCGGTGCCTGAGCGGGGGAAGAATCCTGAACAAATAGGGATTTGCTTACTTATGCTCTTGGTGGTGGGGAGCATCGGTGGGATTGCACTGTGTAGTACTTTAACTGAATATAACCTAAGTTGCCTTTGTATAACTTTGTTTAATTTTTTTTCTTATTTATTGAATTGTGGTTTTTGTAGGTTTTTTTTCCCTCACTCTCTCCTCAGTGGTTGGTGGAGTAGAGTACAAAGAACAAAGAAAATTTACAGCCTGGGAACAGCTCCTTCAGCCCTCCAAGCCTGAGTCAATCCAAATCTACTATTTAAATCTATCACCCAATTCCTAAGCATCTGTATCCCTCTGCTCCCCACTTATTCATGCATCTGTCCAAACACATCTTAAGTGAATCTACTATGCCTGCCTCTGCCATCTCTACTGGCAACACGTTCCAGCTACTCACCACCCTCTGTGTAAAGTACTTGCTGCGTGTATCCCCCTTAACTTTTCACTTCTCACCTTGAACAATTGTCAATTATAATATAATTGTCATTATAATATAAAGTTATTACATTATTTTGTAGTGATTGTAATTTTATGAAAATTAAACTTTTTTTCTCAAAAGTATTTACAAAAATATTAAAATTAGTAATTAAAATAGAAATATCAGGCCAGACAATATGTTGTCACTGCATGATGTGGGAGCAAGGTGACCCTATTGTGGTTCATATGTCTATGAAGGATTTAATGATTATCTTGTAAGTAGTTCTTTAACCATGCTGAATTATTTTATAAAACCATACTAGAGAGAGTTAAAAATCACACAACACCAGGTTATAGTCCAACAGGTTTAATTGGAAGCACACTAGCTTTCAGAGCGGAGCGACTAGCTCCGAAAGCTAGTGTGCTTCCAATTAAACCTGTTGGACTATAACCTGGTGTTGTGTGATTTTTAACTTTGTACACCCCAGTCCAACACCGGCATCTCCGAATCATACTAGAGAGAGACTCACTGAAGAGTTTTGGTGTTTTGTTTTCTCTTGGTTGAGTCTTAGGAATGAACAGGGTAAATAGTTGTATGTCAGATGCAGGTAAGTGTCTGGATGGTTTTAACTTGGAGAAAACACAAACTATAAGCTTTTCTTCAAGCTACGTTTGGCATTGTTGCAGAAGTTGGACTTGTAAAATAATTGCCCTAAGTTTAGAACTATGAAGAAATGGTTGCTAGAAGGGTAAGCAGTTTAGTTTTAAAAACTCCAGCTGCAAAGTATTTGGTTAAACCCATAAAATGGCTATTTGAAATTCAATTTCTGCACTTAGTTGTACGTGGTCTCAAGGAAAATGTAATCACTGAACCCTAGCTAATTCAAATTCTGAGTATAATAAAGGAATTCTTACCACTATAGAGTCATTCATTTGAGATCAATGAGATTGTATTTGTGGTTTTGCAATTTTTTAAACTTGTATTATATGTCAGTAGTTCAGTTTGTTCATCTGGATGTGTGTAATAAACATGATTATTGTTAAAACCAAATCTGCAGCGATATGCATGTGTTTCAGAGGTTAAACCACCTTGTTAAATCCAACAAAAAAAACAATGTTCCAAACGCCAGATTTTGATCTGCAGTCATAACACACTACATTGACAGTTGCTATTTAGGTGTTATTAATAAGGGCAGAGCTGAGCTCTGGGCATTTTATTAAAAGAAAAACCCATTGTATCAGATATCAAGTGTGATTTATCAAGTTAATTTGCATTACTGAATTTTTGGATTCTTCAATAAAAGGTTATTTCTAAGAGCCTGATTCCAGTTGAGACAATCAATCACTAGAATGGAATTTGTTGGTGAAAGATCAAAGCTGATGCTGCCATTTTTGAACTGAATGAAACAATGACAGAGTGACAGACAGGTAGGCTCATAACTCAGAAGGTGATGGCGGTGAAACAGATAAAGGTGGCATCCAATTCTTATGTGGAAGACAACACTGTTTTCTGTTGGAGGAAATCAGAAGCCACACAACACCAGGTTATAGTCCAACAGGTTTATTTAAAATCACAAGCTTTTGGAGCGCTGCTTCTTCCTAAGGCAAAGTGGAGAAAAACACACAGACATAGAATGTCTAAGTGGAGAGATAATAGCAATCTAGCAAATAAACTTAGGATCAGCATTTCGATGCAGGAATAAAAGAGTCAAGAAGATTCTCAGACTCTTGAAGGTTCATGTTGGCAACAAAATAAATACTGTTGGGCAATTCTCTGGCTGCAACTGATCAGGAAAAATTAAATCTCAGCAATGTCAGTTTCACATGACTGTATATTGGATATCTCCACGTGTCAGTAGGGAATGATAAGGCCAACCATGTAAAGGCAGCAGATACAGTGAAGAAAAACTAGAAGAAATAGTGCACTCTGATGAGTCAGAGGATCTTGAAGCTCCATCAGGGTTCTTGCCCTGCTCTAGGAGGGATGAAAATCTGATGGAATGTTCAACCATAAATTCTGGCCATTAGCTTCTGATTCTCTGAATTAAACAAAAGTTGATTTAATAACATTATGTTACAATTTTGTCTGTTTGGCCTAATGGAACAGCACATCACCTGATCAGACCCAGAAGTAGGACTGAAGGTGGAGAGAAGTTGTTTCAAACTGGGTTCACTGAATTTCTTTTGACTGCACATTAGGATATCTTTAAGGAGCTCTCATCAATGGATCTTTAGCCTCTTCTTTCCACTGGAGTGGATAATCCCAAACAGAGACAGACATCAACATCTCTCTTTTTGTTAAGAAAGATACAGCTCAGTGTTGTTTATATTCAAAATTGTTTTTAATTCTAGTTATATTTGTTGATCTAAGCCTGACTGGAGTGTATACCAAATCAATGACAGACATCTTTGGAATTACCTTGAAATAGAACAATAAGAGGCAATACAGACAACTGTTCAGAAGAGACTTTTAGACACCTGTAGGCAGTAAATGAAAACCTATTCATTGAGCTGATTTAGTGACCTTCTTGGAATAATTTCCCAGGCAGTCTTTCCTGTGACCCTAAAATAGCTTTTTAACAAATCATATTGCTCATGACCTTGGCTGACATTAACATTTCTGAACATTACTTAGGATTTCTCATGACAAAGCAAGCACATTTATAATGATAGGTAGATGCACAGAGCAACATTATGATACTTTGAAGGCTGATGTGTAGTCGCTTGCCCATTGAATATAGTGGCCTGTTCTTTCTTCTAAAGGCATCAACAATAGTAGACACCTTCAGTCTTGTAACTCGTGGTGAAAGCATCTGTAAGTGATTCACCGAATTGCACTACTATTCTGAAGCAAATGCAAAATCATTTGGAGTTAATTTTCACTTGCATTGAAAACCTCATCTCAAATTGTGTGCTTATTAACATATACTTAACATGATACAACCATCAATTCTCTACTAGCCATATTCCCATTTATTTTAATCTTGTCAAAACATCTGCTCGATAGCACAAAGCATTCCAGCTCAATGTTACACACTAAAATTTGAACAGCTAAAATTCAAAACATTAATCTTAGCTCTAATCAATATCATTTTAAGAGAGATCCATGATTATTTCTGAACGACATTATCTTTAAATCTGTAGTCGAAACATTCTTTGTTGAAAACAGTGTTGAAATCAGCTTTATTCATCTGGATTTCCATCCAGAATGGATTTGAATGAAAAAGGATTAAACTTGTAGCCAGCTCCAGCATAGAACTTATTCTGGAACTCAACCCTAGGAGGGAAAACAAAATTGGGTGCGGTGTTAAATACTATTTAATATTGATCCATTTCAGTAGGAAGATCTCAGCTCATTTAAGTTTAATTGACAGATATTCCTCAATTACAATCCACTACATTTCCCATCCCAATTATAGTATTTATGAACTTACACAATCATAAACTAAGGATTCCACAGTCATTTCCAAGGAATTCTCTACCTCAGTGATAGAGTTTTCTAGGATCTCAATTGAGTATATTTCTTTGTTGAGAGATTAAAATTGTTCTCTCTCCTTTGCAGTCAGCTTGTCCCCACTCATAACTTCCTGTTAACCCCCTAATCTCTCTACTCCATCTTCACCCTTCTTTGCATCCTCTTCCTTCAGCCCCCAGGAAACCTCTAATTCTCTCCACGTTCCCTGTTGCAACTGCATCCTCCTCCCTCCCCTAGCTGACACCAATGCCCAGATGGAAATCTTAAGTTCACCAAAAGCCTGCATATCCCAAGCAATGGTGACTCTCAACACTCACCCTCTCTAACTCTAGACCCTCCCCACGCCACTTACACATCCCTCTGGTTCTGGACTTCACACCACTACGCTAACTCTCTGACCCTGCACTCAGCACGCACAGCAACTCCTTCATGGTCAACAATGACTTTCCTCACTTCTTGCAGTTCTTACAATCATAGACTTAGATAGTTTACTAGCAAACTGACCAGCATTAATCCCAGAAAAACAACAGCCCATGACTGGAGATGTAGCTTCTCATCATGTTCGTCCAATCCATTCAAGAGGGGTGATTTTCTTTCATTGGCCATCCTCAATGTGTGCTGGATGCCTTTGGGACTTTGAGGTAAATCTGCACACTTGGCCCATAGGTTTCTATGACCTATTGGTCTTTCTACAGGTGGCAGATTTACCTCAATGTCCCAAACGCATCCAGGAAAAATGGCTCATGGAGTCTGCACAACCCTCCAAAGAGCATCCCAATGTATCCCCATATTTGACCATGGCTAATCCACCTAGCCCGCACATCGCTGGATACCATGGGGCAATTTAGCATGACCAATCCACCCAAACTGAACATTTTTTGGATTGTGGGAGGAAACCAGAGCACCTGGAGGAAACCCATGCAGACATGGGGAGAAACTCCACACAGCCACTTGCCAAAGGCTGGAATCAAACCCAAGTCCCTGGGTCTGTGAGGCAGAAGTGCTAATCACTGTGCCACCGTACCACCAACCCAATGTGTATTTGAGCATTGATATGAAGGTGTTGGAGAGGAGGCAGAAAAGATTCATGGTTGTGTTTCCAAGGGTGAGAGTCTGCATGAATATAATGGAGAAACTGGCACTGTTTTCTGCACAGAAGAACAGACCAAAACAAGATTTGATTGAGCTGTTCAATATTACAGAGTCAACTGGGGTAAAATAAAATTACTGTTCCACTGGTGAAAGGGCAAGAATCACAAGACAGGCTTAAAGGTCTTAAAAATCTGACAGAGGGAAAGCTTATTTTTTGAACAGGGAGTGATTAGGTAGATCCAATCATGGCTTTCAAAAGGAAATTTGATAAGCACCTTCACAGAGGAAAATAAACTGCAGACCTACAGGGGAGATAGTGGGAGTGTGACTGAGATGTTCTCACAGAGAGCCAGCATTGACATGGCAGACTGAATGGCCACAGCACACAGAAACAATTCCATGATTTAGACCCCTCCAGGGCAGCTAACGTACACTGAACGCTTACTTACCAGTGAAGACGTAGAGCATGTAGGAAAGCAGATAATCCTTCCATTACCAACAAAATAGCAACTGTTAAGATGGCAAAAATTGCAAATATGATGAAGACACCAATGAGGCCAGCCCAAGAAGCACTACTCAAGCCAATGCGCATCACCATGGTCCAGAGGACTTCAGATAGCTCTAGGAATAAAAGAGACATATATTGAGGTTGAATTGCATCTCAATACAGATATTTGGCAATTTCTGAACAAGATAGTAAGATTTTGGGGGCTAAGATTTTATTATTTTGGTAAGTCCATGTTCCTAAATGTTCAAGTACAGATACACAATTCACCCTTGGTCACTAGTATGCCAGTGTTATCCACATTATAGGAGTCCATAGCCTGTTCACAAAGTAAGCTCCAACTATGGGCCCAAGGACATGGTATTGTCAAGGGATCAGCAAACAGTTAAAACAAGTACTGTTCTCTCTCCATTTCTCAGTTATTATGCAGCTGAAGTAGTAAATATGGAGCAAACTTTTTTTTTTAAAAAAGTGAAGTTAAATTTTGAATTTCTTTGTCACTATTTTTTCCAGATATTATAGAAGTATATTTTCATTAAACAGAAAATGAGTGTATCTAGCATGATTAATGTAAGCCATCTGCAAATGATTAACACAAAAAGTTGAAAAAAAGTACTTTTCTCCCCCATACGTTGGGATTTCATTCTCTCCTGCCCTCTCTCCCCACTCCTCACTGGGAAAGTGCAGTCTGCTACAGATGGTTTTCACTGAAGAGTTTGTAAAGCAGAACAGTTCCTGATTTTACAGAATGCTGGACTGCCATCTGAAACAAAGTGAACTTTGAATAAAAGATTCAGTTCCATTCCACATCAGCAGCTCAAGCATTCGCCCATAGTGTCACCAGTCACCTCAGCTGGGGCCAAACCACTTGCTTACCTGCATGAGCCAAGCTCAGAGCCCACAACCGGAGATAGGATGCAGTGTTAGAGATGCAGCCAAGACAGTACTCAATTGTGTGGATGGCTTGGTGCACAAAAACATCACCAAAGTTGAACTGGAATAACACAAGAGAAAGAAATACTACTTGCAGCCATTACAGAAGTCTCTTTTCAATTATGCTAAGCTTCAAGTTCCAGCACCACCTCCACACCACAGCTTGCCACCTCTAGTTGATGAAAGCAGCAAATAACTGAGTCACATGCGGATTCTAAGTGTCATGGCAACTCATGTTAGATGGGGACATCCCTGTGGGGCAACAGGAAAAGAATGAATACCTGGATATACAGGAGCTATACATCTCTTACTGGGCCCCACAAGGAAGTGATCATGATGGAAGTGATTACAAGCAAGATAACAATGAGGTTTAGAGAATTTGCTAAAAATTCAATAACGACTCCACAATCTAAGACACAAGTAATTTGGTTTCCTGAAAAAAAATACCAGATTAAATGTCTGCTTTACATTTGTAGACTTTTCAGACAGTGTACTCAACCTTCACTGAGATGAAGATGAACATGGCCTTTGTTCACAATCACCGGAATAGACTATTAAACACTGCACGTACAGAATTTCCCAGAGTGTAATTCTAGTATCCCAGGCGGTTATACTGTCATTTTTAAACTGTCTGATTTGTTTTCTTGGCCAATTCACAACTGCACAGCCAGACTGCACAGGATTTAACAGGAGTGCACTGCATATGGGTCATGTAACGTTACGGATCATAAACTTATTCTTTACAGACATTTATCCTTCATTGTACATCGATTTAAATGTAAAACGGTGCCCTAAATGGTACAATCCTGAACAGTTATTATTTTGACATGTCAAGATTGGGCTTTAATCCCTGCGTTAGACTTGCCTCTTCACTGTGGTCATCACCATGGTCACTGGTGCTCCGTTGCTGGGGTTGTAGGATATCAACATCAACGTCAAGTGAAGCATATACATTCTCTGGTGCAGACTCCAACTGAGAGGCAAAAAAAAAACAAAAGGATCCAAAGTTTAGTCAACTAAGTTTCAGCTGCTAATCCTAGATGTTTCCAAACTATATGGTAGAAACAGGTCTGGTGGGAGAGGTCTCTGTATAACACTAGGGTACAGTACTGGTGGGGACAGGTCTGTCACTGCATAAGGAGAAAGTGAGGACTACAGATGCTGGAGATCGAGTTGAGAGTGTGTGGTGCTGGAAAAGCACAGCAGGTCAGGCAGCTCCAAGGAGCAGGAGAATCGTCGTTTCAGGCAGAAGGCTGGAGTGGGCCTCCTCTATCACTGTACCCTAACCATCTGATGCCTGGAGCCTCACTTTCCACCCCACCAACCTCTGGATACACTGTATCATCCTCTATTACTTCCACCACCTACAAACAGACTGCACCACTCGGGATATATTTCTTTCCCCACCCCATCTGCATTTCAGAGACCAAACCCTCTGCAACTCCCTTGTTAGATCCACACTCCCCACTAGCCCACACCCCACTCCCAGTACCTCCCCCTGCCAAAGTAAGAAGTGCAAAACCTGCGCTAACACCTCCCCTCCATTCAAAGCTCCAAAGGATCCTTCCACATCTGACAGATATTTAACCTGTACATCCACACATATCGTCTACTGTATCCATTGCACCCTATATTATCTCCTCTACATCAGGGAGATAGGACACCAACTTGCAGAACATTTCAGAGAACATCTGAGATACCCACACCAACCTATCCCTCCCCTCTGTGGCTGAAAAAGTTAACTCCCCCCTCCCATCCTACCAAGGACATGCAGGCCCTGGGCTTCCTCCACTGCTAAACCTTAACCATCCGATGCCTGGTGGAAGAAAGCCTCATCTTCTGCCTTGGGACCCTTCAACTACACAGGGTTAATGTGGATTTCACCAGTTTCCTCTCCCCCAACCTTATCCCAGTCCCGAGCCTCCAACTCAGCACCGCCCTCATGACCTGGCCATAGTCTTTCCCATCTATTTGCTCTACCTCCTCTCCAACCTATCACCTCCATTACCTATCACATAGCCAGCTACCTTACCCACAGCCCCATCCACCTCCCATTTATCTCCTAACCCCTCTGCCCACAAGCCTCTTTCCTGATGAAGGACTTATGCCCGAAACGTCAATTCTCCTGCTCCTTGGATGCTGCCTGACCTGCTGGGATTGTCCAGTACCACACTCTCAACTGTCACTGTACAGTACTGGATGGGACAGGTCGGTCTCTGTATAACACTGGGATACAGTACTGATGGGGATAGGTCTGTCTCTGTATAACACTGGGGTACAGTGCTGGTGAGGACAAGTCTTTGTCATGCAATTTCAGTATATTCCATAATAAAATTATGTAAATCCCTCCATTAATCTATAGTTTTAGTTTATCTTGAACCCAAAATGATTCCGGTTAAACTAAATTGTCCATAGTGTTCAGGGATGTGTAGGTGAGGTGCATTAGTCAGGGGTAAATGTAGAGTAATAGGATAGGGGAATGGGTCTGGTGGGTTACTCTTTCGAGGGTCGGTGTGGATTTGTTGGGCCAAAGGGCCTGTAGGGATTCTATGATCTATACTCCACTTGCCTAAACGAGTGCATCTCCAACAACAGTCTAGAAGAGGCCCATTTGATTAGCTCATTCACAAACATTCACTCCCTCCACCACCACGTGGTAGAAGTATATTGTTATGAAGGTGTAGAAGTGAACTGTACCTTTAAGTTAAAATCTAGCAGAACTACCTGACAGCACCAAGTGTTCTGAACAAGATACAATGTAACCTTTTGGTCCAGCAGCTAGTCTAGCTGGTTGCCTGGAGACAAAAACAAATTCGAATTGGGCCAATCAATTTAAATTATACCCCCAAAAACAAAATCAGATTCCAATCAAGTTTGAATTTAGTATTGACAATATCAAAAAAAAACCAATGACACAATCCATTGCTTTGGGGTATAAGACTGGGGAAAATGTGAGCAGTTGAGGGAGAACTGCCAAGCCACCGACATATGCAGACTGCCCAGAGAATAGTTCTCTTAAAAAGGTACCTTTATCAATCAGTGACCTGTGAAACAGAAATCCCCAAGAAAAAAATAAGACAGAGGAAGATATAATGAGAAGATTCAATGACTGGCTGGTTTTGAAATTTGAATTTTGGTAAATCTTAATTGGGGTTTTAAAAGACTAGTATTGTTGAAGGGGAAGGTAAAAGACAAGTTAGAGAAAGGAGTTGTAAGTCGTTGTTAGTTAATTATCCTGTGTTATACTTTAAGAAATAAAATTGTTAATATTTACTTTAAAAAAAGTGACCAATGGGATAGTTCTTGGCCTCTCGAATTTTCACAGATTACCACACGGGGTAAATCTTTTGTCTTGCTGGTTTAAAATGGGGGCGTGGGTACCCCATGTCATAACAATATACCATCTGCAAGATGTACCAAGACTCTTCATGTCTTCAAAACATATAAACACTACCATTCAAAAAGACAGGGCAGCAGATACAGGGAACCGCCACTTGTGAGATCCCTGTAAGCCTCTCACTGTCCTGACTTGGAAAATATCTCCATTCTTTCACAGTGGATGGGTCAAAATCCTGGAACTCCCTCCCTAATGGCATTGTGGGTGTACCTACAGTAAACAGATTGCAGCTCATCACTACCTTCTCAAGGGCAGCTCAGGACGGGCAATAAATGCTGACACAGTAGCAACGCCCACATCCAGTGAATGGAAAGAAAAGGAACAATTTTTCAAGGTCTAGATAGACTGGCCAGAGAGACATACTGTTCCCATGATTCAAGAGTGAAAACTAAAGTTCACAAGTTAAAGATCACTGCAAACAAAAATTATTTATGCATCAGAAAGTTTAGATCTGGAATGCATTGTGTGATGAAGAGAACACACACCACACAGTCGCTATCAAAAGGGAACTGGCTATGTACTTACAGCAGGAGGGGTGGGTGGGAGTGATGGGTTAGCAGAATGGAAATAGCTAAGTTGGCCAGGTTGAGAGTTAATCAGGACGGAGAAGAATATGAATGGTACCTAGAGAGTTACCCACCCCATTATATTCCTAACATACAACCATCAGTATTGAATTATCTTTATTCTTACCGCACGTTGAGCTTTTCTGTGATTCGATCGCAAAATGAAGGGCTTCAGAAAAAGCATCCAGGGGACAGCTATGATTGCAATAATCACCAGAAAGCTTTGAACCTCTTGCTGTGAAAAGAGAAAGTTAAGTTAGGGAAGGAGGGGAGGGGAGGGGAGGGGAGGAGAGGAGAGGGACAGACAGACATTGGAGTTCTCTTCAGTGCCTGTTCAGATTTGAAAAGCATGAATTCACTTTCATAAATCCATGCTGAATCTGTTTGATCCTGGCACTCTTCTCCAAATGTTCTATTATTAAATTTTACACAACAAGAGTCCAGCATTTTCTCCACTAGTAACATCAGGCAGACAAGTCTATAATTCTGTTTTCACACTGCCTCCTTTTTAATTAGTGGGGTTACATTATCCAATCCATAGGAACTGTTCCAGAGTCTATAAAATCTTGAGAGATGACCACCATCTCCATTTCTAGGATCACTTAAGTGACTGATCAGCCTTCAATCCTACTTTCCTACTAATAGTAATTTCCTTCAGTTGCTCTCTCTCCAACATATCTGCTACATACTTTGGGTTCTAGGACTGGAGACCTGTGACCAGCAGTATGCCCCAAGAACTAGTGCTGGGTTTGATGCTTTCTGTCACTGCTATAAGGGACTTGGATGTGAGTATAGGAGTAACGTTTAGTAAGTTTGCAAATGACATCAAAATTGGTTGTGTAGTGGACTGTGAAGGAGGTTACCTCAGAGTACATTGGGACCCTGGTCGGATGGGCCATTAGACAGAGGAGTGGCAGATGGAGTTTATTTTAGATAAATGTGAGCTGTTGCATTTTGGTAAGGCAAGCCAAGGCAGGACTTATACAGTTAATGATAGGGACCTGGGGAGTGTTACCGAACAAAGAACTTGGAATGCAGGTTCATCATTCCTTGAAGTTGGAGTTACAAGTAGGCAGTGAAGGCAGGCAGCATTTGGTACACTTGCCTTTGTTTGGTTAATGCAATGAGTATAGGAGTTGGGATGCCATGTTGCAGCTGTATAGGACATTAATTAGGCAACGTTTGGAATACTGCATTCACTTCTGGCCTCCCTGCTGTAGGAAAGTTGTTGTTAAACGTGAAAGGGTGCAGGAAAGATTTGCGGAGATGTTGCCGAGGTTAGAAGGTTGAAGTATCAAAGGTTGGTGGTAACCTTATAGAAGTCTATAAAATCATGAGGGGCATGGATAGGGTGAATAGTAAAGGTCTCTCCCCTAGCATAGTGGATTCAAAAACACATGTAAGGTAACAGGGCAAAGGTATAGAAGGGACCTCAGGGGCAATCTTTTCACACAGAGTGGTGAGAGTATGGAATGAACTGCCAGAAGAAGTGGAGGAGGCTGGTACAATCACAACATTTAAGAGACATCTGGATGGGTACATGATTAGGAAGGATTTAGCAGATATGGGCCAAGTGCTGGAAAATGGGACTAAATTAATTTAGGATTTCTGGTCTGCATGAACAAGTTGAATCAAAGGGACTGTTTCTGTGCTGTGCAACTCTATGACTCTACTTCTTTTGTGAACACTGAACCAAAGAATGCATTTAGTTGGCCAGCCATCTCTGCATTCCCCATTATAAATTCCCTCTGTTCCCACATTTGTCTTCAGCAATCTTTTTTCTTTTCATATACGTATGGAAACTTCTTCAGCCAGTTTTTTTGATTCTCACAAGTTACTCTCTCGATGGCTCCTCAGTGGATTGGTCCAGAAAACCATCCCATACCCATTCCAGCTCTTGCTTACAATACCTCAATTACCTTGTCAACTACCTGTTAAAAAAATTTTGTACATCTCTGCTTCTATTGTCCTTTCAAGTGGTAAGCACACAATCCTTACCACACTGAAAAATTACCTCCTCAAATCCCCTTGAAAACTTCTAGTTTTATTTCAAATCTAGTCATCCTGTATGGACCCTCAACTAACATATTAAGGTCCATTGCCCAGAAATATCTTGACTCCATTTAAAATGCTATTGCATGTTTGCAGCATCACTATATGTATATGATTAATAAAGGATATTTATCGGTCATTCGACCAGCGATTGAATTTTAGTCAAGGCATTTTAACAGCTCAAATAAAACACGTGGCACTTGCCTGGTGACTATATAACAGCTGGTTGGAAGGATCATTGTAACTAAATAGAAACATGTTGATGAAGTGTATTAGAATACTGGGAGCAATCTGAGAATTCTTAACGTGGTAAAAACACCACTTAAAAATAACCATGAAGACCAGGTAACCAAATAAACTCAAAATGAAGATCATCTCAGGGACAAACTGAAGGATGATGTTGATCTTGTTGTTAAAGTATCTATAAAACAGAAGGAGGGAAAGAACAAGTTATATTCAGGTCAAGACCTTGAAATGAATATTTGGCTCACTGAATGGATCAATACTTGCATTTATATACCACCATTCAGTCTTAAGACATAGAACGCACTTTTCAGCCAATGAGGCACTTTTAAAATATGTAATATTTTAATTTCATCTTGGTTTACATTTACAATATCAGAAACAGCACCCAACTTGTACGTAGCATAGCACGAACTATCAAAAAAACTATGCAATATTGTCCAGATAATGTGCTTTAGAAATATTGGTTGTGATTATTATTAGTCACTACACCATGAAGATTTCCTCTTTTCTTCCTTAAAATAATGCAGATGGAGCAGTGAGGAAATGCTGAACTGTCAGAGGTATTATCTTTCAGATGGGATTATAAACAAAGATTTCACCTATTCTCTTCAGTACTACTTGAAGGGGAGGAAGAGTCCTGCCTGGTGTCCTGGCCAATACTTACATCCCTTCTGTACATATTTTCAGGTCAAGGGTCAGTTAGTCTCAAAGCACTCACCGAAGATGTTAACGTTTACCATCCTCCAGTGAAAGGGATTTGCTGATTTCTAATCTTGCTCAACACGGACTCATTTCACACATTTGAAACTGCTTCAGAAGAATGTCCTTTACCTATAAAGAATTTCTGGCCTGAAGGAGGCAGTGTTGTTGGATCTGGCTGTTAAGTGGATGAATGAAGTACCAATAGGGAAAATACCCCAGGAACAGTGATCATATTATAATGAAGTATGAAAAAGGGTTATGAGTATTCTAGAGCAAGAATATTTAATTGGAGGAGTACCCAACTTCTGTCTGGAGAATGGAAATGTCATGGATAAACTGGAATCAGATTAATTGGAAAAGCTGGTATCTCAAAAGTTCTGGTTCCTGAAAACCGGCTCAGCGAATCACTAATTTTTGATGTTAAAGCTGGAGTTAGGTTCCTTTGCACATTTCTTTCATTGGAACAGCCGTGTACAGGTTGAAATGCTTTATGGAACAAGCACAATATTGTGCATTCCTGGCAGAAATACCTTATAATGAGATTAAGCACAAATACCTTATAATGAGATTAAGAAGAGAAACTTTGTACCATTAGTTACTTCAGGACCTTAGTTAAATAAACACCAAGTTGAAATGGTGTGCATGCCTACATTCATAAACAAAATAATCTTTAAAATGAAATACATTTAAAACATAGAAACTGTTTTTTAATTCTGTAAATTTATGCTAAAATACACAATTGATGAATCTGTAATTGACCAAACTCCATCTAGTGGAAAAAGTTGATCAGTGCAACAGAACTCTCTGCATTAACTAATTAGTCATTCAGTGGGCCTCAGTGCAAATTAAGAATGTGAGTCAGCAAAGAGGCAGATACTGGAGACTTTAAATGTAAGAAGAAAGGGCAGGAACAGGAAACCAACAGCAGAGTGGTGGGGTTTAATGGTGAAGAGGGACTGAAGACAGGGACAAAAACCAGGGGAAAGCTGTGGAACCCCTCAGGACGGAGGCTGGGAGATTTGACCTCAGACAAACTACACAACAGAAGTCTGATAAAAAAAAAATCACAATGTTGTTTGCCTCAATGCCAACCAAAATCTTGTTAATGGCATTGAAGCAAAACAACATTAACTGACTCAACCTTTAAAGGGGACTTACTGAAGGAGCTGGTGCAAGGGTATTTGATGTACTTTTCCAAACAGAGGGATAAGTAGGGCTATTTGGTCAGGGCTATTTGGTCAGGAATGATGCACAGTGCAAGTGAAATCATGCATCTAATTGAAAGGTCAATGAGTAAGTGAGATAAGGGAAGAGGAGAAACAAAGATAATACATGAGGATACCGGCAGCTAACATGAAATGGAATTCAAAAATCTTCAACAACCATACAAATAGCAAAGGGCTAACAGGAGGCAGGTTTAGGGTGATTAAGGACTTTGCTCAGAGACACTTTTCAACAGGAGTATTTCTCTCTCTCTTTATCAAGGATAATGGTATCAAAGTCACGATAAGGCAGTTGCAATACTGGATGGTCTAAAATCAGTTAAAGGGATAGGATTATGACAGACAATATTATTTGCCACTAAGTATCAGGCAGTGACCAATTCCAGTAAGGAGAGAACTTAATCATCTCCCCTTTAATCTTTTCATATCATTATCAATACTGAAATCCCACACTCAAAATTGAAGGGGTTTGCAAGTGAAGAAAGGGATGATGATTTTGGCACATTGGAGATTATACATTCAGAAGAATTCTGGCAAGGCAAGCATGTATTGATCATTTTTAGCCACCTTCAAAAAAAATTAGTAAAAGTCGGCCTTCTTAAACTGTTGCTGTCCATCCAGTGCATATATACCAACGGTGCTATTGAGGGAGGGAGTTCCAGGATTTTAACCCAGTGACAGCAAAGGAACAGCATTGTAATCCCAACCAGAATAGTGCATAGCTTGAAGACAAATGCTCCTGTGTAAAGGCTGCTGTTATCCCTTTATGTGGTACAAATCTTGGACTAGGAAGATGTTGTTGGGGGAGATTTGGCCAGTGGATGAAGCAAGTTTCTGTGTCCTGGATGGTGCCAACCTTTCTGCGCATTGTTAGATCTGTACTCATCCAGGTAAATAGGGTCAGTCCCAACATACCTCTTGAGTTATGCCTTGTATACAATGGGCAATTGGGTGGCGAGTTCCTCACCAGCAAATTCCTCGACCTGCTAGTATATCCACAGTATTTATATGCCTTGAGAGGTTTAATTCTTGGTAAATGCAAACCCCTTCAATTTTGAGTGTGGGATTTCAGTATTGATAATGATATGAAAAGATTAAAGGGGAGATGATTAAGTTCTCTCCTTACTGGAATTGGTCACTGCCTGATACTTAGTGGCAAATAATATTGGACCACTTAACTGAATGTTGTCCAAGTCTTGCTGCATGAGCTACTCAGCATTTGAAGAAATGGTCCTGAACACTGCAAAAGTCCAATATTCCCCAATGCTGACTGCATGACATGTCTTTGATGATACAACTGATCTGATTAGTGACTCCACCCCAAGTACCTCATGCAGCCATTTCCTCAATCGAAGGTGATTGTGGTCCAAAGACCACAACCATCTTCCCAAAAATATCCAACTGAGCCAAACAAGTGAAAGAAACAAGAGTAACGTATCAATTGTCGATGTGGCACAAAGTTTGTATCCCTTACCCATGCAACCACTGGACAGAGTGCCAAGCCTTCTCTCAGTCAGAGGAGAAAGTGAGGTCTGCAGATGCTGGAGATCAGAGCTGAAAATGTGTTGCTGAAAGATCAGTCCTCAGCAGAGGCCTCACCTTCATTCCCCTACGCTCCCAGATTGATGAATTCAACACGCGGCGTGACATCGAACAATTCTTCCGCCGCCTTCGCCTCCGTGCCTACTTCTTTAACCAAGACTCCCGCCCACCCTCTGACGACCCCTTCTCCTGCCTCCAACACACCCCATCCACCTGGACACCCCGTGCTGGCCTCCTACCTGCCCTCGACCTCTTCATAGCCAACTGCCGCCGCGATATTAACTGCCACCTGAACTCCCCCACCCCTCTCACCCACTCCAACCTCTCACCCTCGGAATGAGCAGCCCTCCACTCACTCCGTTGCAACCCCAACCTCACTATCAAATCAGCAGACAAGGGAGGCACGGTAGTAGTTTGGCTCACCGACCTCTTCACCGCTGAGGCCAAACGCCAGCTCGCAGATACCTCCTCCTACCGTCCCCTTGACCATGACCCCACCCCCCACCACCAAACCATCATCTCCCAGACCATCCATAACCTCATCACCTCGGGGGATCTCCCATCCACCGCCTCCAACCTCATAGTCCCACAACCCCGCACCGCCCGTTTCTACCTCCTGCCCAAAATCCACAAACCTGACTGCCCCGGCCGACCCATTGTCTCCGCCTGCTCCTGCCCCACCGAACTCATCTCCGCATACCTTGACACCGTCCTGTCTCCCTTAGTCCAAGAACTCCCCACCTACGTCCGGGACACCACCCATGCCCTCCACCTGCTCCATGATTTTCGCTTCCCCGGTCCCCAACGCCTTATTTTCACCATGGACATCCAGTCCCTGTACACCTCCATCCCCCATCACGAAGGACTTAAAGCCCTCCGCTTCTTTCTTTCCCGCCGTACCGACCAGTACCCTTCCACTGACACCCTCCTTCGACTGACTGAACTGGTCCTCACCCTGAACAACTTCTCTTTCCAATCCTCCCACTTCCTCCAAACGAAAGGAGTAGCCATGGGCACCCGCATGGGCCCCAGCTATGCCTGCCTCTTCGTAAGATATGTGGAACAATCCATCTTCCACAACTACACTGGCCCCAACCCCCACCTTTTCCTCCGCTACATCGATGACTGTATCGGCGCCGCCTCGTGCTCCCACGAGGAGGTTGAACAGTTCATCCACTTCACCAACACCTTCCACCCCGACCTCAAATTCACCTGGACAGTCTCAGATTCCTCCCTCCCCTTCCTCGACCTTTCTATTTCTATCTCAGGCGACCGAATCAACACGGACATCTACTACAAACCGACCAACTCCCACAGCTACCTGGACTACACCTCCTCCCATCCTGCCCCCTGTAAAAACGCCATCCCATTCTCCCAATTCCTTCGACTCCGCCACATCTGCTCCCAGAGGACCAGTTCCAAAAACGCACAACCCAGATGGCCTCCTTCTTCAAGGACCGCAATTTCCCCCCCGACGTGGTCGACGATGCCCTCCACCGCATCTCTTCCACTTCCCGCTCCTCCGCCCTTGAGCCCCGCCCCTCCAACCGCCACCAGGACAGAACCCCACTGGTCCTCACCTACCACCCCACCAATCTCCATGTACAGCGCATCATCCACCGTCATTTCCGCTACCTCCAAACGGACCTCACCACCAAGGATATATTTCCCTCCCCTATCAGCATTCCGTAAAGACCACTCCCTCCGTGACTCCCTCGTCAGATCCACACCCCCCACCAACCCAACCTCCACTCCTGGCACCTGCCCCTGCAACCGCAGGAGGTGCAAGACTTGCGCCCACACCTCCCCCCTCACCTCCCTCCAAGGCCCCAAAGGAAACTTCCATATCTGCCACAGATTCACCTGCACCTCCACACACATCATCTATTGCATCCTCTGCACCCGATGTGGCCTCCTCTATATTGGGGAGACAGGCCGGCTACTTGCGGAGCGTTTCAGAGAACATCTCTGGGACACCTGGACCGACCAACCAACCCAACCACCCTGTGGCTCAACATTTCAATTCCCCCTCCCACTCCACCAAGGATATGCAGGTCTTTGGACTCCTCCATCGTCAGACCACAACAAAACGACGGTTGGAGGAAGAACGCCTCATCTTCCGGCTAGGAACCCTCCAACCACAAGGGATGAACTCGGATTTCACCAGTTTCCTCATTTCCCCTCCCCCCACCATGTCTCAGTCAAATCCATCGAATTCAGCACCGCCTTCCTAACCTGCAATCTTCTTCCCGACCTCTCCGCCCCCACCCCAGTCTGACCTATCACCCTCACCTTGACCTCTTTCCACCTATCACATTTCCGACACCCCTCCCCCAAGTCCCTCCTCCCTATCTTTTTTTTTAGCCTGCTGGACAAACTTTCCTCATTCCTGAAGAAGGGCTTATGCCCGAAACGTCGATTCTCCTGTTCCCTGGATGCTGTCTGACCTGCTGCGCTTTTCCAGCAACACATTTTCAGCTCTTCTCTCAGTCAGAAGTTTATCTGTTTGCTAGTGATTATATGTCAAAAAGTTTTCCCTAGTTCTAGTGTGCCTGGGGACATTTACTGTCACAAAAAAAGTCCTGTGGGCGGCACGGTGGCACAGTGGTTAGCACTGCTGCCTCGCAGCGCCAGAGACCCGGGTTCAATTCCCGCCTCAGGTGAATGACTGTGTGGAGTTTGCACATTCTCCCCGTGTCTGCGTGGGTTTCCTCCGGGGGCTCCGGTTTCCTCCCACAGTCCAAAGATGTGCAAGTCAGGTGAATTGGCCATGCTAAATTGCCCGTAGTGTTGGGTAAATGTAGGGGTATGGGTGGGTTACGCTTTGGCGGGTCGGTGTGGACTTATTGGGCCGAAGGGCCTGTTTCCACACTAAGTAATCTAAAGTAATCTAATCTAATGTAACATATATAAATACAGAAATTGCTAGAAAAGTTCGCAGGTTTGGCCGCATCGGTGGAGAGAAATCCCAGTTAAAGTTTCAGGTCGAGTGACCATTCCTCAGAATTCTGAATTTGATTTCTTTCCACAGATGCTGCCAGATCTGCTGAGCTTTTCCAGCAATTTTTGTTTGTGTTTCTGCTTTACAACATCCACAGTTCTTGTTTTTTGTGATATATAAATATCAGTCTACGTAAACAAATCTGAAATAAACTCTTGCACTTACAGGTGATTGAAAATACTGAGGACCACACCGAAGATCATCTGTACAATACCAAGGATGACTGACATCTTCATCTTGTAGGAGTTGAGGAAAGTTAACTTGTTTGAAGCTATATTCCAAATCTTTGAAATAACAAAGAATGCCTCTTACTAGCTGTTGGAGGTGAAGTCAAAAGTAATTTGAAGACAATAATTTGCACTGAATTTATATGTAAACTCTCAAATGACACTACATTAAATTCCTCTCTGTGACCTCAAGTGATGTGTGCACTCTGTAACCATGCACCTTTACTATCCCTTATTCAATTATAGGCTGTTCATTAAACAGATTTGGTGTTTTGGTTCACGTTGAATGTCAAATGCTCCAAGTTTATCACTTCTGTTAATGATGATGATATGGTCATTTGGTTAAGACCATAAAACAGAAGAGCAGATGTAGGCCATTCAGCCCATCAAGTCTGCTCTACTCTGGCTGATCTGATAATCCTCAACTCAATTTTTCATAACCCTCTATCCCCTTCCTGATTAAAAATCTACCTAAGCCTTGAATATACTTCAAAACCCAACCTTGACAGCCCTTTGTGGTCAAAAAAATCCACAGATCACTCCCTTGAGATGAAAATCCTCCCGTGTCTTATGGCCTCTGTTTTAAATGGGCAACCCTTGAATCCAAGATTATATCCTCTGTTCCAAGACTCTCACCCAAGGGGAATCAAACTCTCCGCATTTACCACATCAGATCCTGTATGAAATCTTGTAGGCTTCAATAAGCTCTCATTCTTCTATATTCCAACAAATACAGGTCCAACTTACTCAATCTTTCATAAGACAGTCTCTCCTCCATGACTGGTATCAACCTAATGACTCTTCTTTCATCTGCACCCAATGACAGTATATCTTTTCTTAGCTAAGGGTCCAAAATCTTTCACAGTATTCCAATGGTCCTATAGTTTACCTTCCATTTATATTCCACCCTTTTGAAATGAAGGTCAATATTCTATTTCTCTTCCCTTTTATCCACTGAACATGGATGCTAGCTTTTTATGATTCATGGATGAGGACTCCCAAAACTGAGTCTACGGTCTTTCTGCATTAAAACAAATCTGCTTCTCTATACTTCCTGCCAAACCTTACCTTTACCATATGACGTTCCATCCACAATGTTTGTTGCCCACTCATTTAATCTGTATTCCATTTTTAAAAATCATTTGTGGGACTTGGGCGTCATTGGTAGCCCATCCCTATTTGCTCTCGAGAAGGTGGTGGTGAGCTGTCTTCTTGACAACCAAGGGGCTTGCAATGCCATTTCGGAGGGCAGTTGAGAGTCAGCCACTTTGCTGTGGCTCTGGAGTCACATGTCAGCCAGACCAGGTAAGGATGGCAGATTTCCCTCCCTAAAGGGCATTAGTGAACCAGATGGGTTTTTTCAGCAATTGACAATGGTTTCATGATCAGTCGACACTTAATTCCAGATTTTTAAAAAATTCAAATTCCACCAGCTGCCGTGACAGGGTTTGAAACCATGTTCCCAAACATTATTCTGGGTTTCTGGATTAAAAGTCAAGCGATAATGCCACTAGGCCATCACCTCCCCTTTGCTGACTCTGGAGTCATCCTCTCACACTTGCTTTTAAATCTTAGAATTCCTACAGCCCAGCAAATTCGCACCAACTCTCCAAACAGCATCCCACTCAGACCCATCCGCTACCTATTCCTATAACCCTGCATTCTCCATGGCTAACCCATCTAACCTACACATCCCTGGACACTGTGGGCAATTTAGCATGGCCAAATCCACCTGACCTGCGTATCTTGGACTGTGGTGGGAAACAGGAGCACCCAGAGGAAATCCACACAGACAAGGGGAGAACATGCAAATTCCACAGACACAGTCACCCAAGGCTGGAATCAAACCCAGATCCTTGGTGCTGCGAGGCAGCAGTGCTAACAAGTGAGCCACTGTGCCACTCCAGAGAAACTCCATGAGAAGTGGGAGAAAGGAAACTTGCAGTGCAAAAACCATCCCACAATTAACATTGGAAAGAATGTAGTAAGTGGGTTGGGTACGTTTTGGCGCCGCCCTTTTGGCGCCAATCATTTGGCCCCGCCATTTTGGCTCTAAACTGTTTTGGCGCTCATTACTTTGGCACTGAGCTGTTTTGGCGCCAATTCAGAATAAAAAAAAGTTTTGTTTGGTTAAAGCAGAGAGGATGACTAACAACCTGATGTAATTTTCTCAACTAGCAAGAGTTGATAATCAAAGCTGTAATGACCCGCTGTAGATTCAAATCTCGTTTTGTAATCATTTTCTCATTTAACAATTGTTAATAGTCATCTACTACCTTGATGATACTTAAGCCCTTCTGTCTTCACATTGGAAAGCTGTAATACAATTTTCTTTCTATTTTCTTGTAGAGCCCATACCAGAAATGGCTGAAAACATTCTAAGCAAGAGAGACAAACCAAAATTTTCACATGATGGTTATGTATTGTAGTAAGTATGCAATAATCCTCACCGGGTCAATTCCAAATGGATATGGATTGCCAGAGAACACACCTGGCACTGCAGGATCTAACTGTAGTGATGGGTTGTTTTCAATAACATGGTTACTGCACAAAGAATGAAACAAAAAGTCAAGGAATCATCACCTTTTCTGAGTTAAAGACAGACAAATTACTGCAGATTCTGGAGTCCATACTGAAAACAAAGTTAGATTAGATTAGATTACTTACAGTGTGGAAACAGGCCCTTCGACCCACCGAAGCGCAACCCACCCAGACCCATTCCCCTACATTTACCTCTTCACCTAACACTACGGGCAATTTAGCATGGCCAATTCACCTAACCTGCACATTTTTGGATTGTGGGAGGAAACCGGAGCACCCGGAGGAAACCCACGCAGACACGGGGAGAATGTGCAAACTCCACCCAGAGTCGCCAGAGGCGGGAATTGAACCCGGGTCTCTAGCGCTGTGAGGCAGCAGTGCTAACCACTGTGCCACCGTGCCGCCCATGGTCAGGCAGCATCTGTGGAGAGAACGAGCAAGCTAATATTTGAGTCTAGATGACTTCATCAGAGATGAAATGTTCTGATGAAGACTCCCCTTCCCTAGCACTTTGTTTTCAATATCAAACATAACAGGGAATATTAAAGTCATTGAATCAGTCCAGAGATAGACTATTACATTAACACTTACAGCAAAAATTTCTCAGTCTAGCACCTTTAAGAGGAAATTGCCAAGAAGCTGCTCATTGGGGTAATCTGAAGAGGGTTGAAACTTTATTGCTGGAACAGCACAGCAGGTCAGGCAGCATCCAGGGAACAGGAGATTCGACGTTTCGGGCACAGGCCCTTCTTCAGATTCCTGAAGAAGGGCCTGTGCCCGAAACGTCGAATCTCCTGTTCCCTGGATGCTGCCTGACCTGCTGTGCTGTTCCAGCAATAAAGTTTCAACTTTGATCTCCAGCATCTGCAGACCTCACTTTCTCCCCTAATCTGAAGAGGGCACAGAGCTAAATGAGATATTGTGAAAGGGGGGGGGGTCAAAGGCTTTGTCAGAGATTTGGGCCTGATGTACGGTCTTAAAGGAGCACGAGATGAAGCAGCACAAGGGTTGAAGGAGCAAATAACAAAACATGGAGTCTAGCTCCTGAAAACAATTACTAATCATGGGGCATAGTTCAGGGAAGCACAAAAGGGTAAAAAGGCAGGATAATGGATTGCTTCAATTGGATGAAAAGGGCAGGAGCAATAGAAAGGGATCTGGAGGAATGAGGCAATGAAGGAATGGAGAACATGGAGTATTCAATTTGAGACATTCGGGACCCAAGTTTAAATGTCTGTATTATCAGAATTAGGAACTTCTATTGTCATGGAAGGGCAATCAAATAGTTGTACGAATACAGTTCAGCCTTTATAATAAGCAGATCTTCCAAATAAACAGTTCGCTTGTGATAGATAATCCTATGCAGAAGTATGGAGTTACGATTGTCTTTAACAATTCTGGAAGGGGGCCAGGGTTCCGGCTCCTATTAACTCCCCTTCTCACAATGGGAATATGGGGAGATTAGCCCCCTGTAGTTTAATAGCCTACAAGTCCAGTAAGGCCCCCATTATATCTTAGTCATAACCAACCTGCATTGAGTGAAAACCTCCGACCTGACACACAAATATTTGGCCAAGGTATCAGATAGCTCACAATAGTGGATTATTCTTCACCGTTAAAGAGTGAAGGAAAGAAATTATTTATGCTGGCGACAGATCCTCAGATGTTACGCTCGCAGGGAACATGGCTTCTGGATCAAACTCAGCCTTAAATACAGAAACAAGCAACCAGAATTTCAAGCCAGAAATAGTCACGTGTAACAAATGGAGAATGCAGGAGAAACTCAGCAAGTCTGGGCAACATCTATGGACTGAGAAGTAGAGTTAATGTTTTGAGTCCATTATGAGGGTTCTTCATAATTTCTGCTTCAGATTTCCAAAATGTGTAATATTTGGTTTTATTTGAAGCACCTGACTGTGTATAGGTTACTGAAGAGAGAACATGTACACCTGTTGACATCTACTCAAATTGTTGATCAAGTCAGAAGTCACCTGATGAAGGGGCAGCGCTCCAAAAGTTTGTGATTTCAAGTGAACCTGTTGGACAATAACCTGGTTTTGAGAGACTTCTAACTTCATCCACCCCAGTCCAACACTGGCACCTCCACATCATGGGCGATTGTTGGACCAAGTAAACTCTCCAGAACATGTTCTGTTCTAACTTGGGGTGCAAAGGTGAGGCTAGAGGTTCCAGCTGAGAACACTTGGAATTTGCAGATAGCGTTTGACCATCAATGGCTCTCAAGAAACCTTCAAATCCTAGAAAACTATTAACTTGGTTAGAAAATCAAGTCAGCATTTGGAATATCAAAGAACAAAGAGTTGCATTTCTGTGGGATTTTGATCAATCATTTCAGCAGCATATCGACAGGGAACTTGACAAAAATGCCAGCTTCACCAACCTTCCACTCCACTTACTGTGGACCATTGGGAGAATCCCATTCCAGTGGAAACAATGACTCCAACTTCACGTGCCACCATTTCACTGCACCTCACTGAATTTGAACAGTTATCATCCAATCTCACATTATTGGCATTCTCTATTATTAATTACCAAATGATCAGCCGGCATTGGTTACAAGACTTACTTCCAACTTCCATTGCGAAACATGGCCCTCACATGCCAGGACGATCCAAATATGTTGAAGGATTTCGAAAAGCAATCGTTGTAAATGAATCCAGTGTAAATGGAAAATATGCTCATCAACAGGATGAGGTAACGTCCATTGAAGAAGGTGTTCCAGATCTGAGTTTGGAGCAACAAAAGGAGCTTTAGGCTTTATCCTGAGTTTTATGCCATGGTTGTAGGGAGACAATTAACTTTATCAGTTAAATAGCTCCATCTATCTGAAATTGTTGTCAATGAACAACATTTAGAAGGCTAAGGAATGGAACAGATTACTTGACCAAAGGGCTACCCAAGTTTAAAAAGTCAAATTAAAGGGGTTTCAGAGAAACCTGGATTATATCCTTCAGATTGACAGATTGAAAGAAAATTTAACTTCGTTGCTTAAAATAATAAAAAAAAAAGATTCAACTGGATCAATTGAAAGAAAACATTTTCTCTGGCAGGGACAAAGAACACAAAGGCAGAATTTTGAAATTGGAACCTCACAATAGGGAAGCACTTCTTCCTATCATCAAAAGTCTATAGGTCAATGAAAGTTTTAAACTAGAATTTTGGATTATTGAGATATGTGGATAAAACTTGAGTACATTATTCATTCCCTAATATGATGAAAAGGTGATTAATATAATTTGTACAACTCCAATTTCAAAATAGATATTTATTTTTGTGGTGTTTTCTCAGGAAAAAAAGCGTTATATTGTTTGGATTACCACAGCTAGGGTAAATATTGGAGGCCATTACCATTGTTTTCAGTTAAGAATCTAGGAATAAGCAACTTTATAAAAAGAAAAATCAGTCCAAAAGATCAGGGTTGAGTTCAGAAACAAATTTAGTTTTACACCTAGAGTTCAGGGAACAAGTCACATCAACAGAAGGATTTAAGATTGTGAAACTTCCAAACCAAGAAATTTGATTAAATAAACATCTGCAGCTGAAAAGCTGAGAAGGTTTAGGCTCAAATTTATGAGAATTTCATGGCAGCAGACTTAAAAACTCAAATTGCCTCCACAATTCATGGCAAGAATTAATAAGGTGTCACGTTAAGTAGAGACTTTGAGATTTCAACTGAGAGCACAATTTCTCTGGACATGAATCAATTTATGATAGCAACAGGGTACAGGTTGAAACTTTATTTTGCTATGTATTCTGACTGTTTTGGTTTGTTTTATAACTCTCCTTCTTACAAAGTTCTTTTCTAATTCTTCAATAAATTGCTGTTCTGTTTTGAAGGAAATTTGCAGTCTTGTGTAAATATAGCCCAGTGATCAACTAATTAACATTAACTAAACAAAAACAAATCACACATGATCCACCAAGCCAGACTTGAGTTGTCCAGTAGCACTATCAACTAGGATCATTACACTCAAAATGGCAGAACAGAATCTTGGGGCTGAATGGTCTACAGTCCTCTTCCTATAAAAGTGGCTTTGCATACATTGGATTTACCACAATTTAAATGTGCTTTAGCTTCCATGTTATCTAAACAAGGGGATCAACACTTCCATCGTGCAACACATATTGGCAGCAGGTAACTGTCAACATTTAAAGTGGACATTCTGACAATGCTGTATTGGTATCTTACGGTCTTATACAGGCAGATGGCCAGAACTGGATACAAGCCCCTGCAGTAACCTGCTCTCAGCTAGAGGTATACCTTCAGAAAACCCGCACATGGAAGGGATAATGTAGCTGTGTAAACAAAATTTGACTTTATTTTCTCTCTTTCTGCAGGTAGTTACAATTCTACCCACTTTTACTGAGTATCTCACCCAATGACCATTAAATGTAAACAATAGCATTTTTGACTATGAGGGGAATCACAGCTAAGCTCGATTCCATCCTCATTTGGCAGCCATATGCATTGCTTGCATAATTTATCCCTTTCTACCTCAGGCTTTTTTTGAGATTGCGTGTCCTAAATTACCATTGTCATGGTGGAGGTCGAACTGGGATCTTCCTGACTTAAATGGTTCACCCAATCACTACCTGAATGAGACAAGCATTTGAAGAAATGCTAAGGTGACATGACTCAACAAAGAGCACCATTTTCTGGTCAACATTTATCCTTCAGCCAATGCCATAAAAATAATTTTCAACAACAGATTATCTAGTCATATTTCTTTGTCCTTTGTGGGAGCTTGCTATGGGCAATTTGGTTGCTGTGTTTCCTAACTACAACAGTGACTACACTTCAAAAGATTATAAATCAACTATGAAACATTTTGGGATAACCTGAAACAGTGAAAGATTAAGTGCTTGTATTCTCTCTCTTTCGGCTAATTCTACAAAGAATTTCATATCATAGCTAAAATAATGTGGGAGCATATGGCTTGAATGCGGAATCACCTGTGTGGATACAGGCACTACCTTCAGTCTAACCATTATCTCACCCAAATGCCCAACCAAAGCTCTAACTTTTCTTTTATCCATTTGAGAGACATGGGTGTCATTGGTTGGGCCACCATTTATTACTTGTGCCTTATTGCCCATGAGAATGTGGTGGTGAGCTGCTTTGTTGAACTGCATTAGCTCATGTGCTGTAGATGGACTCTTAATTTTGACCCAGCGACAGTGAAAGAGGAGAGATATTTTTCCAGGTCAGGATAATGACTGGCTCAGCGGGGATCTTGCAGGTTGTGGTGTTCCATGTATCCGCTGCCCTTGTCCTTCTAGATGGAAACGGTCATGGCTTTGGAAGGCGCTGTCTGATGATCTTTGTCAAATTTCTATAGTGCATCTCCTAGATAGTACACACTGCTGGTACTGAATGTCAGTGGTGGAGGAAGTGGATGTAATGTCAATGAAGCTTGCTGCTTTGTCCTGGATGGTGTCCAACTTCTTGAGTGTTGTTGGAGCTGCACCCATCCAGGCAACTGGGGAGAATTCCATCACACTCCTGACTTGTGCCTTGTAGATGGTGACAGACTTTGGGGGAGGCAGATGGGGAGTTACTCGCTGCAGTATTTCTAGCCTCTGACCTGCTTATGTAGCCATTGTATTTATATGGCTAGCGTAGTTCATGATCATGCTTCTCCAAGTGCATGCCAAAATCTTCACCCACCTCATTGCCACCTTTCTGGTCAGCAAACTCTTTCTCATTGATGATCATGATAAGTGCAAAACCAAGCAGAACCGCTCCATGTCCACAATCGCCAAACATGACAGCAAACAGAAATGGAAAGGTGATGATCGTATATGGAGCTGGAGAAACAAAACAGAACTTCTCTCAAACTATTGCATACCATGGGATAATGTTAGGAGAAGGTTGGCAAATTTCGAATGACATAATATACACAATATAGTAAAAAGCAACAATTAAGTTCATTATAGCTGAAGGTTTCAGCTTTGAAACAAAAGCGATGAATAGATGCATAGTCACACAGAATTGACTTAAGGTTGCCTCTTGTGGCAGTGGTCACAGAATCAAAGTCTAAATCATGTCACCACCAATCAGAAGGAAAAAAAGAAATAGGAGTGAGGAAAATGAATATTACATAGAACATAGAAGAATACAGCGCAGTACAGGCCCTTGGGCCCTCGATGTTGCGCCGATCCAAGCCCACCTAAACTACACTAACCCACTATCCTCCATATACCTATCCAATGCCCTCTTAAATGCCCATAAAGAGGGAGAGTCCACCACTGTTACTGGCAGGGCATTCCATGAACTAACGACTCGCTGAGTGAAGAACCTACCCCTAACATCAGTCCTATATCTACCCCCCCTTAATTTAAAGCTATGCCCCCTTGTAATACCCGACTCAATACGCGGGAAAAGGTTCATACTGTCGACCCTATCTAACCCCCTAATCATCTTGTACACCTCAATCAAGTCACCCCTAAACCTTCTTTTCTCTAGTGAAAACAGCCCCAAGTGCCTCAGTCTTTCCTCATACGATTTTCCTTCCATACCAGGCAACATCCTGGTAAACCTCCTCTGCACCCGTTCCAATGCCTCCACATCCTTCCTATAGTATGGCGACCAAAACTGCACACAATATTCCAGATGCGGCCGTACCAGAGTCTTATACAACTGCATCATGACCTCAGGACTCCGGAACTCAATTCCTCTACCAATAAAAGCCAGTACGCCATATGCCTTCCTCACCGCACTATTTACCTGGGTGGCAACTTTCAGAGATCTGTGTACATGGACACCAAGATCCCTCTGCTCATCCACACTACCAAGTATCCGACCATTAGCCCAGTACCCCATCTTTTTGTTATTCTTCCCAAAGTGAATCACCTCGCACTTAGCTACATTGAATTCCATCTGCCACCTTTCTGCCCAGCTCTGCAGCTTCTCTATATCCTGCTGTAACCTGCCACATGCTTCCTCACTGTCAACAACTCCTCCGACTTTCGTATCATCCGCAAACTTGCTCACCCAACCTTCTAACCCCTCTTCCAGGTCATTTATAAAAATGACAAACAGCAATGGTCCCAAAACAGATCCTTGCGGAACACCGCTAGTGACGGCACTCCATGAAGAAACTTTGCCATCAACTACTACCCTCTGTCTTCTTCCATCCAGCCAATTCCTAATCCAAACCTCCAACTCACCCTCAATGCCATATCTCCGTATTTTCTGCAGTAGCCTACCATGGGGAACCTTATCAAACGCCTTACTAAAATCCATATATACCACATCTACCGCTTTCCCCTCATCAACCTCCTTCGTCACCTTTTCAAAGAATTCAATAAGGTTTGTGAGGCACGACTTGCCCTTCACAAAACCATGCTGACTATCCTTGATCACATTATTCCTATCCAGATGTGCATAAATCCTATCCCTTACAATTCTCTCTAAGACTTTGCCCACAACAGAAGTGAGACTCACTGGCCTATAGTTACTAGGGCTATCCCTACTCCCCTTTTTGAACAAGGGAACCACATTTGCTATCCTCCAGTCTTCTGGGACTACTCCTGTAGACAAAGAGGACATAAAAATCAAGGCCAATGGCTCTGCAATCTCCTCCCTTGCTTCCCAGAGAATCCTAGGATAAATGCCATCAGGCCCAGGGGACTTATCTATTTTCACCTTTTCCAGGATTTCCAACACCTCTTCTCTACATACCTCAAAGCCATCCATTCTACTTATTTGTGACTCAGTATTCTCATCGACAACAATGCCCTGTTCCTGAGTAAATACTGAAGAAAAGTATTCATTCAGTGTCTCCCCAATCTCTTCCGCCTCCACACGCAACTTCCCCCTACTATCCTTGACTGGACCTATTCCTACCCTAGTCATTCTTTTATTCCTAACATACCTATAGAAAGCCTTAGGGTTTTCCCTAATCCTATCGACTAAGGACCTTTCATGTCCCCTCCTTGCTGCTTTTAGCTCTCTCTTCAGGTCCTTCCTGGCTACCCTATAACTCTCAATCGCCCCAATTGAACCTTCACGTCTCATCTTGAGATAGGCCGCCCTCTTCCATTTAACAAGGGATTCCAATTCCTTATTAAACCACGGCTCCCTCGCACGACCCTTTCCTTCCTGCCTGACAGGTACATAATTATCAAGGACACTCAATAGTTGCCCCTTGAACAAGTTCCACATATCATTTACACTCTTGCCTTGGAGTCTACTTTTCCAAGCCACACATCCTAAGTCATGCCTCACCGCATCATAATTTCCCTTACCCCAGCTATAATTCTTGCCCTGTAGTACACACTTATCCCTCTCCATCACGAGTGTAAAAATCACCGAATTATGGTCACTATCCCCAAAGTGCTCACCTACCTCTAATTCTAACACCTGGCCTGGTTCGTTACCCAGAACCAAATCCAGTATGGCCTCACCTCTTGTTGGCCTGTCTACATATTGTGTCAGGAAACTCTCCTGCACACATTGAACAAACACTGACCCATCTAACGAACCTGAGCCATAGCTTTCCCAATCAATATCAGGAAAGTTAAAGTCCCCCATACCAACCACCCTATTACTGTCACTCATCTCCTGAATCACCTTCCCAATCCTTTCTTCAATGATTCTAGGACTATTAGGAGGCCTGTAAAAGACTCCTAACAGGGTGACCTCACCTTTCCTATTCCTAACCTCAGCCCAAACTACCTCAGATGGCAAGTCCTCATCCATTGTCCTTTCCACCGCTGTAATACTATCTTTGACAAGCAATGCCACACCTCCCCCTCTTTTACCCCCACCTCTGACCCTACTAAAACATTTAAATCCCGGAACCTGCAACAGCCAATCCTGTCCCTGTTCTAGCCATGTCTCCGTAATAGCCACAACATCGAAGTCCCAGGTACCAACCAACGCTGCAAGTTCACCTACCTTATTTCGTATACTTCTTGCATTGAAGTATACACACTTCAAGCCACTTCCCTGTTTACAGGCACCCTCCTTGGAAATTGATGCCATGTTCCTCACCTCCCTACACTCCAGGCCCTGCACCCTGAAGCTACAATCTGGGTTCCCATGCCCCTGCCGAGTTAGTTTAAACCCCCCCCAAGAGCACTAGCAAACCTCCCCCCAAGGATACTGGTTCCCCTCAGGTTCAGGTGTAGACCATCCTGTTTATAGAGGTCCCACCGTCCCCAGAAAGAACCCCAGTTATCCAAAAACTGGAACCCCTCCCTCCTGCACCATCCCTGAAGCCACGCATTTAATTGTTCTCTCTCCCTATTCCTCGAATCTCTATCACGTGGCACGGGTAACAAACCAGAGACAACAACTCTGTTTGTTCTAACTCCGAGCTTCCAACCTAGCTCCCTGAAAGCCTGTCTAACATCCTCAGCACTCCTCCTACCTATGTCGTTGGTGCCAATGTGGACCACGACCTCGGGTTGCTCCCCCTCCCCCTCCAGGACCCGGAAAACACGATCAGAGACATCACGTACCCTTGCACCTGGGAGGCAACATACCAAACGTAAATATTCTGTGGTAAAATTGAGGATTGTCATTGTGTTAGCATCTATGTGAAAAGATCAAAGACATTTCTGACATACATGTTCATTTGCTCAGTTTCAAGGCATTTAGAATTGGGTGTGTATCTGTTATTTAGTAAAAGCAGTTAACACGCACCTAAAGATTAGCAACCCAAATTTTGCTCAAGTAATTAATCAGTTGGTTACTATTTACTGTTCAGTGTACAGAAAATAAAGGTTGGAATTTAGTCACCAGGGTTCATTTCTCTATATGTCCCAACCCCATAGGCGTCCACAATATTCTGGAAACCAGCTGTGAATTTATTGGTCCTGTTGAAGGTGGGTGGAGCCATTTGGGTCTGCACTACAGTCATGATGGGGTCAACACTGGAACCACTGCGTTCCTGAGAAATGAGAAAAGAGCACATTTCATTCATCAGTCAAGAGACAAGACTTCATTGCCATCAAGGGTAGTAAGAGTGTGCCAATGGGTGCATGACGGTATTGGAGATCCTTAGAAACATAAATGCTTATTCCTCTAAGATACTGATTGTGTATGATAACCAATTATTGCATCTTCACAAGTTTTGTTTTGATAATAAACCAATAGTTATATATTTATGAAGAAAGCCTGTTGAGACATCTTAAATGTTTCAAATCTGATAATAGATGAAGGATTTAATTGGTCACATTGATAGTTGTAAGGTGTATTTTTGTTTTATTTGATCTGACCAGTGAAGTAGTGGGACTAGAGAAAAAGTGCCCTCAAGATTTGGTCCTCACATTAGGAAAATGTTCACTTTTTCCACTTCATGGTCATTCCACCAGTCTGTCCACTTGACATCTTCCTCACACTCCCTTTGTTTTTGTGCTATCTGCAAGTTTTGAAATTGGCTCGAGTGTGAAGTACAGAGTACGTAATATCATAATATAAAGAAAATGGAGGTCCTCATTCCAAACCTGGGGACTCCCATCGTATATCTTCTTTCACTATGGAAAACAAACATTTACTAATGCTCAATGTTTCACTCAAAAAAAATTGTAGATGTTTTCTAATCAACTTGTTCAGAGATGGTATTACAACACTTCGGAAAGAGGTGGGACTTGAGCCAGAGTGTCCTGGCACCACAAGACATCTCAAAAAAAAAAATTGTGTCTATGCTTCCACTGACTCTTTGCCTGTTTTGGGTTTGGCTTTGCTTGACAGCTGTGTATTACTTTTGAGAGTTTGTGCACACCACAACAACTGCATTAATTCACCATCGGTCATGGCTGCCTCTTTAAAAAGCTCAACTAAGTCTTTTTTTTAAAAAGAAATTCAATTCCATTTTCATCGTACCAGCCTCCACCACTTACCCTGGCAGTTCATTCCATACATGCACCACTCTGTGTGAAAAGGTTGCCCCTTTTACTTTTTCCCCCTCTCACATTAAAACTTCACCCTTTAGTTTTGGCCTCCCTGTTCCTGGGAAAAAAAAGTCTTAATTATTTACCCTATCCATGCCCCTCATGATTTTATACATCTACATAAAGGTCACCCCTCAGTCTTTGATGCTCCAAAGAAAATAGCCACAGCTTATTCAGCCTCGAGCAGCTTCTTTAATTTCTCTTCAAATTTGCTGTCCCATATCTTCCCTACTAGCTAGTGTCTTGTGGAACATGGCCAGTGATGGAATGGCACCTAAATTGTTTAATTAATAAATAAGTAAGTAAATGAATAAATACATAAATAAATAAATAAAATAAAATAAAATAAAATAAATAAATGACGCATTTGACCCAAATGGTACAATAATCTCCCAAATTAATACCACCTCCCCTTCTTCCTTTCCATTTCTCCTTGACAAGTATCCAGGAATATTTAGTACAGTCTTTTTTTGAACCAGGTCTCCATTAACACAACACCACATTCCCTTCTGCATAGTTACATTTGCAACTCACCAGGTTTATTGGCCTTGCCTCATACCATTACAGACACGCAACCTAAACTTCCCATCGAGGGCCTTGAATTGCTATTGAGTCTGACCCTGTGTAATATCTTCTTATTTCTGACTTGAATGCACAAGTCTGTGTTTCTATGGTGAGTTTAATACATCTGTACAGGATTATCTCTATATAGGAACAAAACGGTGTTTAGCACATTTGAGCAGGAAGCCAGATGGTGAGCTGCTATCTTTGTGCATCTTATGGGGAAGTAAAAACTGGAGTTTCACTTTGAACTGTATATCTGCACTCACCAGGAATTACTTTTTCAGGAGTGAAAAAATAACAGTGTACTCTCTTTTATAACAAAATCTAGCCAGATTCTCTTCATTCTGTCCAGATGCATCACAGCTTGGTATGGCAACTGCTCTGCCCAGGACCATAAGAAATTACAGAGAGGTGTGAACACAGCTCAGCCCATCACACAGGCCAATCTTTCATCCATAGTCTCCATCTACACTCCTCCATGCCTTAGAAAGGCAGCCAACAAAGACCCTTCCCACCCCGGGTCTAATCTCTTGTCAGGCAGAAGACGCAAAAGCTTTATCAAATGTACCAACAGGTACAAGAATAGCTTTTTCCCCGTTGTTATTAGACAGCTGAATGGACATCTCAAATTTCAAACTTAATGCTGATCTTGTTTTTTTTATGCGTTTTTTTGCAGTCGTAGCTTTGTATTCCTCACTCTGTTCGATCACCCCATGATCATTGTATGGTATGATCTGTCTGTACTGCATGCAAAACAAAACTTTTCACTGTACCTAGGTTCATGTGACCATAATAACTCAAATCAAAACCTGCACCAAAGTTTTTAATGACACTAAAGCTTTCTAATTTCATGTTCTTTCATGGATTGTCCTGTGGGAGATTTCTAGCAGCTCTAGAGACATCTGACACATATTGCTGCCGTGAAAAGGAGCAACACATTTATTTAACTGGCAACTGAGGCAATCCCATTTCCAAGTGACTTGCTCTGGAAATCTCTTCCTAACGTGGCTTCACGACGCAATGAACATTACTCGCAGTTCACTGCTCACCTTGCCTTGATGGAGTGCCATCTTGATCCTATCCATATCAGCGACTGGACACCAGGTTTCTGCAATCAGGCACTGTTGGGTCACATCAATGTTGCACAAGTTCAGAGTGTGATAGATCGCCTTCATTTTCACAACCTTCACTTGCCAGTTTCGCAGGCTCTTCGCTGCTTCTTGCAGCACACGGCGACGATGGCTTTCAGTCTGATTAAGTACCTGAAAAATTAAAGTGAATTGTCAGAAGCTCGAGGAAAATACAACCAGCTTGTATTTCAAATGAATAAAATAAAACAAAACAAGTTAACTTTGGAAAGGAACAAGCAACAATGAATTATATCGCACACTTTCAATCATCTTATTTCAGGAACCAATTCTAAAAGAGTATTGTGCTGTTGTGAAAGGGAAAAGATTAGAAAGCTACAAATATTTTAATAGACTGACTTTAAAATAACTAATCAATTTAACAGGAACAATTATGGGGAAGCAATGAAAACAGGTCAACAATATTGAAGGAATATAAATAATCAACAATAAGCATTCTAAAAGGTCAAAAACAAAGGAAAACCAAATACGCCCCATTAGGATCAGTTATATATTTGTGGGGGAAAAAAACCAATGGAATCCATCCTGATTGTCGCTGAGGCTGGGGTAGCACAATAAAATCCATACTGCCTCACCCTTTGAAATCAATACACATTACAGGTCATCATTCTTTCAGAATGGCTCACTATTTAAATAGCTCGATTTGCACAGAATCTAATGATGCCCTTTGCTCCACTTTAAAAATGTGTGTAGCTTCAGAGGTGTACAATTACCTTCTATTTTACAAGCAGCCTGTAGAGTACACTTGATCAATTTTCATAACTAATGGTCAATAATTTGGGACATCAGTAGGTTAGTATTTGCTAATAAGAGCTGGATCACACTTGAAAAATTTTACAAGCATTGCTCCAGAATAGGATGTGGTTTCTGCTACTACAATACTCCCCAAGCAGGACTACTACAGCTTGTGCATTGGATAAAGGGCAGGAGGCTTCCAAAGTGACACACTAGCCATTGGACTTAGCTGTTAAGGAGCTTGAGATGGATAGAACTGAAAGTAAGGGTAGAATAGTTCACAATGAATGTATTATGGTGATTGGGAAGGGAATATGGAGTATGAATAGGGTTGGATAATGAAAGAGAACAGAAAGGCCGGTTAAAGCAAACAATAATGTTGGCAAGGGGGCAGGAGGAGCAATGTCACATAGAAATGGCACATTCACTGCTAACTTGCATATTATAAGGAACCAAGAGTCATAAGGTTAGGCCCCATTTTGTCAGCATTGCATCACCAAGACTGCCTTTTGCTGTAAGCTCCAGTGACTGGTCTTAAAATCATTTCAGGTTTCTGTCAAAGTGGGGATAGATTTTCCACCATAATATATTCCACTAGATATTTATTATTATTCACACACACACACCTAGGGAGTGACAGTCAATCTACAATGACCAAAAGTTATTTGTGTGCATGCAAGGAACATTAGTGGCTCATAACGTGCACCTTTTGGTTGTTCTCACAGATACATTTGAAACCTGCAAGGGACACCAGAGAGCTACTAGTAGGGGCACCTTTTGCTTTAAGATGGTATTCAGATCCTACTTGCAGCAGCGTCATTTCATTTTTGGGTGTATACTAAATTGATCATCACTCAAACGAAACTGGAAGCTATTAGAAAACATAGTTAAACTTGGGGCTTATCTTGAAGGTGTCTGCCAGCTGAAAGATCGGAGAGGATGGAATAAGACCATAAAATATAGGAGTGGAAGTAAGGCCATTTGGCCCATCGGGTCCACTCCGCCATTTAATCATGGCTGATGCGCATTTCAACTTACCCGCACTGTCCCTGTAGCCCTTAATTCCTTTTAAGATCAAGAATTTATCAATCTCTGCCTTGAAGACATTTAACATCCCAGCCTCCACTGTGCTGTGGCAATGAATTCCACAGGCCCATCCCTCTCTGGCTGAAAAAAAAATATGTCTCATGCTCCAGTGCCAGTATGTCCTTTGAGGTGTGGGGCCTAAAATTGGACACAGTATTCCAAACACGGTCTAACTAGAGCTTTGTAAAGTCTCAGAAGCACATCGCTACTTTTATATTCCAACCCTCGAGATAAGTAATTCATTAAATCTTTCTTAGAAATAAAATAGGACCAAGTGAAGTTGGCAAGAGTTATACTCAATGTTTTCACTAATGGCATAACTATAATCAGCCTGAACCCATTAGAACTGCACATTTCTAAAATGGGTCAACATAGCAGGTGTCACAGTTATATTGGAAGACATGCATTGGGACCTCATACATTCACAGCATCATTTCTGGCTTCAGAAATAGAATTTCTTTCAACACCAAAGGGCTGCAAAACCTAGAGGAGACAAAAAGTGTAAAACTAAAAATCTTACTCAGGGATGGAGGGAGGGGCATGGAGAAATGCCGTAGAAACCGACGATGAGATTTTTCACCTGCGGTGCACACATGATCTTTTGAAAACAAGAATCCACAAACAGAAAATGCTTTCTTCCCCCTTGATAATGAAGATACTGAGCACAGCTGCAGCTCAGCCAAATGTTCACATCTAAATGCACTTCCAGTATTATTACTGCTTTGCATAGGCACTAAGTTAGACTCTTAAACAAACTTGCAGTTACAGAATGGAATTCCCCTAAAGACAAATTTCTCAACTGTAATGTTACAGGAAGTTACTTTGAAACAGTCCCTTGGGCACTTGCTTTTGGGAGCATATAAAGTTGCATTTTTCGGAATCAGTCTTTAAGGAGGGTGCATGGCGATGGGGAGTAGGTTTTAAGTTATACTGAAATTGTTAGTAATATTTTCTGGGTTTTGACAACTCTTGTGTGCCCAATCAGTTAATGTCCTGGATTTGCAAGAAGTCCAGTCCCCTTACTTAAGCAGAAGGTTTGACTCATCTGTTTGGGATTTGTGGTCTTAAATGGCACTGCTACGTCCAACTTAAATTCACCTCTCATTTATAGAGAGTTGGTCAAGATAGTGTGGTTAAGGAGGTGTTTAGCATGCTTACCTTCATTGCATAGTCCTTTGAGCATACAAGTTGGGATGTCATGTTAAAGTTGTATTGGATATTGGCAAGGCCTCTTCTGGAGTGTGTCTAGTTCTGGTTGTCCAGTTATAGGAGGGATATTATTAAGCTGGAGGGGGTTCAGATGAGATTTACCAGGATGTTGCCAGGAATGGAAGGGTTGAGTTATAAAGAAAGACAGAAAGGCTAGGACCTTTTCCACTAGAGCATAGAAGGTTAAGAGGTGACCTTATCGAGGTTTATAAAATCATGAGGGGTATAGATAGGGTTAATAGTAGATGTCTTTTCTCTAGGGTGGGAGATTTCAAGACTGGGGTATATGCTTAAAGTGAAAGAAAATGGATTTAATTAAAAAAATGAGGGAAATTTTTCTTTTCCAGAGAGTGGTTCACGTGTGGAATGAGTTACCAGAAGATGTGGTAGGTGCGGGTATGGTTACAAAAGATATTTGGATAAATACATGAATAGGAAACGTTTGAAGGGACCAGGCAGGTGGGACTAGTTTAGTTTGGGATTTTTCCCAGCATGGACTGGTTGAACTGAAGGATCTGTTTCCATGCTGTATGACTCTATGACTCAGACTTGTTGCGTTATTTGTATATCCCATTCGGGGGGGTGGGGGGGGGGGGGGGGGGAGAGAGGAAGAGGGAGGGGGGGGGGGAGAAAGAGAGGAAGAGGGGGGGGGGGGGGAGAAAGAGAGGAAGAGGGGGGGGAGAAAGAGAGGAAGGGGGGGGGGGAGAAAGAGAGGAAGGGGGGGGGAGGGAAGAGAGGAAGGGGGGGGGAGGGAAGAGAGGAAGGGGGGGGGAGAGAGGAAGGGGGGGGGGGAGAGAGGAAGGGGGGGGGGGGAGAGAGGAAGGGGGGGGAGAGAGGAAGGGGGGGGGAGAGAGGAAGGGGGGGGGAGAGAAGGGGGGGGGGAGAGAAGGGGGGGGGGAGAGAGAGGAAGGGGGGGGGGAGAGAGAGGAAGGGGGGGGAGAGAGGAAGGGGGGGGGGAGAGAGGAAGGGGGGGGAGAGAGGAAGGGGGGGGAGAGAGGAAGGGGGGGGAGAGAGGAAGGGGGGGGAGAGAGGAAGGGGGGGGAGAGAGGAAGGGGGGGGAGAGAGGAAGGGGGGGGAGAGAGGAAGGGGGGGGAGAGAGGAAGGGGGGGGGGAGAGAGGAAGGGGGGGAGAGAGGAAGGGGGGGGAGAGAGGAAGGGAGGGGGGGAGAGGAAGGGGGGGGGGAGAGGAAGGGGGGGGGGGGGAGAGAGGAAGGGGGGGGGGGGGGAGAGAGGAAGGGGGGGGGAGAGAGGAAGGGGGGGGGAGAGAGGAAGGGGGGGGGGAGAGAAGGGGGGGGGGAGAGAGAGGAAGGGGGGGGAGAGAGGAAGGGGGGGGGGGAGAGAGGAAGGGGGGGAGAGAGGAAGGGGGGGGAGAGAGGAAGGGGGGGGAGAGAGGAAGGGGGGGGAGAGAGGAAGGGGGGGGAGAGAGGAAGGGGGGGGAGAGAGGAAGGGGGGGGAGAGAGGAAGGGGGGGGGGGAGAGGAAGGGGGGGGGGAGAGAGGAAGGGGGGGGGAGAGAGGAAGGGGGGGGGGAGAGAGGAAGGGGGGGGGAGAGAGGAAGGGGGGGGGGAGAGAGGAAGGGGGGGGAGAGAGGGGAAGGGGGGGGAGAGAGGGGAAGGGGGGGGGGGGAGAGAGGAAGGGGGGGGGGAGAGAGGAAGGGGGGGGGGGAAGAGAGGAAGGGGGGGGGGGGGAGAGAGGAAGGGGGGGGGGGAAGAGAGGAAGGGGGGGGGAGAGAGGAAGGGGGGGGGGGGAGAGGAAGGGGGGGGGAGAGAGGAAGGGGGGGGGGAGAGAGGAAGGGGGGGGGGAGAGAGGAAGGGGGGGGGGGAGAGAGGAAGGGGGGGGGGGAGAGAGGAAGGGGGGGGGGAGAGAGGAAGGGGGGGGGAGAGAGGAAGGGGGGGGGGAGAGAGGAAGGGGGGGGGAGAGAGGAAGGGGGGGGGGGAGAGAGGAGGGGGGGGGGAGAGAGGAAGGGGGGGGGGGAGGAAGGGGGGGGGGGGGAGAGAGGAAGGGGGGGGGGAGAGAGGAAGGGGGGGGAGAGAGGAAGGGGGGGGAGAGAGGAAGGGGGGGGAGAGAGGAAGGGGGGGGGAGAGAGGAAGGGGGGGGAGAGAGGAAGGGGGGGGAGAGAGGAAGGGAGGGGGGGAGAGGAAGGGGGGGGGAGAGGAAGGGGGGGGGGAGAGAGAGGAAGGGGGGGGGGGGGAGAGAGAGGAAGGGGGGGGGGGAGAGAGGAAGGGGGGGGGGGAGGGAGAGAGGAAGGGGGGGAAAAGAGGAAGGGGGGGAAAAGAGGAAGAGGAAGAATTTAGACACTGTCCCCAACTGGTGGTGCAAGGTTTCTCGTTCAACTTCTGCAGACAGTGTGGCAAAGGCAGTCTCCATAGAGGGCTGTGTGGAAGTGACCTCTGGGATGTTCACTCTGCGACACTACAGGAAAGCAATGTTCTTCCACATTAAGATGGTGAGACATTGAGGAGGAGATGTTGTTTTGAACCTGATGCCCTTCTGGAGTTGAGAAAATGCTAATCACATTTGGCACTCTGTCACAACAAGTGGAGAGTTTGACCCTGACTGAGGGCAATAGAGGGAGATACAGGGCATTTGTGATTAAGCTGACAATAGTACAGGGAGGGAGTTTTCCAGCCCAATATGGCCATTGCTGCTCGGAGCTCATCACTTACAGTATTTAAGTCCTCAATGCGTGTTTTCACACCAGCAGCCATTTCTCTACGTTCGTTGGCAGATTCAGGACATGGGTACATAGTGGCACGGAACCTGAGGCAAACCAGAGAGGAAAGTTAACACTTTCTGAAAAGAAAGATTCAACCTTACTGGCAAGACCAACATTACCTACGTCAAGGCATGCTTGAAAAAAGAGATAGCAGTCTTTGGTTAACCACTTGCACTTAGTAGCTGGTTACAGCTGAGCTATTTCGGAGGCTTCTTCATAAGTCAATTAGGAATCAACATTTTGAAGCAGCCTCAAGTCCCAAATAGCTGAGACCAGGCAAAGACGACATGCATGCTTCACAAAAAGATCTCAATGAACCAGTTCGTGTTTTCTAGGTCACTTTACACAGAGTCATAGAGATGTACGATTTGTCCATGCCAACCAGATATCCCAACCTAATTTAATCCCATTTGCCAGCACTTGCCTTATATCCCTCTATGTGATCTCAACTTTTTTTTTTAAATTGCAAGAATTCAACCAACTGATTTCAGATGGTCAAAAAGATCATGATTGGATTTGAACTCCAATTCCCCATGCTGTGCATGAAAGGGTTAATTCTGAGGCATGTCATAAGCACTATCCACCATGATAACATCACACAGATGGACAGAAGAGCTTAGAACTTAATATTCAGTCTTCCTCAGTCTCTGTAACCATCATAGCAATGTAACCAATAACTAGCTACAGACATGAAATAAACCATACCTCGTTAACTACAAAAGACTTCTAGTTTTTTTAAAAAAAGCAAACGATTAACCAGCGTTTATCGTCTATCCCTAATTTCAATTAAGAGTCAATCAACCAACAGATTTTCTTCTCCAAAGAACATTAATAAGTTTTCATAACTTTTGGAATTGCCACAATGTCACTATTAGACTAGGTTTGTAACCCACACTTTTATTGAATTCAAATTTCACCATCCGACATCGCGGGTTTTGAACCAGTGTCTTCAAAGCATTAAAACCCCCAAGAGAACTGTGGATGCTGTAAACCAGAGAAAAAAAACCCAGAAATGGCTGGAGGATCTAAGCAGGTCTGACAGCTTCTGTGGAGAGAAAGCAGAGTTAACAATGCGGATTGAGTGACCCTTCCTCAGGACATTAGTTTGGGGATCATGGATTATTAGTCTAATAGCATTACAACTACACCACTGCTTCCACTCAGTTAGATCAAGAGGTGGTTTTCCTCTACCAAACAGACAAGTGGTAGCAACCTTCATCTTAGACTGCAGACCATACAAAACAGCGAGCTGGCAGGTCCATACAACACGCTCGATTGTTACTTAAACCCCTTGGATTATTAATTCAGCAATATAGTCAGGACTGTAACTACTTCTTTGAACACTAGTCCCATTTTTCAAGAACCCAATGCAACAGAGAGAATTACAGGAATGGTTAATCGCTGCACCAATGTCTCACGTGGTGTTGGTCATTGCAATGTTCTTCTGTCACTATCTTTCTCTGGAAACAAATAAGCTCGGAAAGCACCTACTTGTCCTTTTCCAGCACTATTTTGAAGAGCAGACAGGGTTACTCCCAACACCGGACCTTTTCCAACACCACTAATCTAAACTCTGGTTTCCAGCATCTGCAGTCCTCACTTTTGCCTAGTTGATTTTAACCTTACTGCGAATCCTCTTGCAAGGATGCCTACCCTGAAGAAGTTCTCTCTCTCTACCCAGAAGGCTCCCTGCCTGTATTCCTGATGAAGGGCTTTTGCGTAAAATGTCAATTTTCCTGCTCCTCAGATGCTGGCTGACCTGCATTGCTTTTCCAGCACCACTCTAATCTAAACGCTTACTCCCAACACCCTGGTCAACATTTATCCGATAATTATCATTGAAACAGATTACCCAATTTGTGGGAACCACCCATGTTCAAAGCTTTGCCTTTGTAATTTCTATACCTCACTTGAAATGTAATTAATTAACTGTGAAGCATTTCAGGAACATTCTGAGGTTGTGAAAGGTGCTACATAAACGCAAAACCTACTACTTTATGATCACGAGCTAAACAAAGGAGATGTAACATTATGCCGGAAACAAGATTGGAAGACTTAGAAATTCTGGCAACTGGGCTAAAAAGAAAGCAGAATAGAAGTGGTTAAAAATAGAGACAGAGTGCGCCAGTGAAATAAACACCAACACTGAAAGCAATAGTAAATAAATAAATAACTGGAAAGATTGAAAGAAAAACAAATAGATACAGACTTGCAATTGCAAACAATTGAAAACAGACAGGAATCATTTGAAAAACTGAAACCCTGAAAGCCAGCCTGAATAGCAGCCCAAAGACAAAGAGGCATTTCGAGTAAAACAAGGGCACTTGTACAATTTGAGGATATTAATTGACTCTACTTAATTAACAATAAAACATTTCTTCGAAGTGCAGGATACATAGCTGCCAATTTTCACACCTCCAGGCCCCATTGGCTATGACACTGAGGAACCCATCAAGTAGATGGAGAGAACCTTATCTTCATGCATGATCTGAAAGACCAAATTTAAAAAAAAACAAAGCAGCACTCCCTCAGTGCATTAATAAAGTAGCAACAAAAACCAGTCTGTGCATTCTGTCCTAAATACACCTTGTCACTCAGGAGCAAGAGAGAGTTGCCACTGAGCCACATTCCTTATGGGCTCATTGTCATTTGTATAAACACCATGAAGTGACATGGTAATTGCCATGGAGGTCTGGGACCTTGGTCTCCTACTTGATGGCCTCGTGGTATTATCATTGGATTGTTAATCCAGAGATCCACGTAATGTTTTGGAGACTCAGGTTCATATGCTGTCATGGCAGATGGTGAGATCGGAATTCAATAAAAAGAAATCTGGAATTAAGAGGCTCATGATAAGATCACGAGAATTAAGAGTGGAAGGAAGGCCATTCAGCCCATTGAATCCACTCTGGCATTCAATCATGGTTTCAGTGCCACTTACCCACACTCTCCCCCTATCCCTTAATTTCTTGCAAGATTAAGAACTTAAATATCTTCAAGGCAGAGATTGATAATGTCCCAGCCTCCACTGCGCTCCACAACAATGAATTCCACAGGCCCACCACTCTCTGGCTGAAAAAATGTCTCCTCATTTTTGTTCTAAATTGGCCCCCTCTAATTCTAAGGCTGTGCCCATGAGTCCTAGTATCCCCATCTGACAGAAAATTTCCCAGCATCCAACCTTTCTAAGCCATGATTTATCTTCTAAGTTTCTATTAGATCTCTCCTCAACCTTTTAAACTCTAATGAATACAATCTCAGAGTCTTCAGCTGTTCATTGTATATCAAGCCTACCATTCCAGGGATCATCTCTGCTGGACACGCACCAGTGCCAATATGTCCTTCCTGAATGATGACTGTGAATCCATTGTCAACTGTCAGAAAAATATTGTTCACTTCAGGGAAGGAAATCTGCCATCTTTACCTGGTCTGGTCTGTATGTGATTCCAGACCCACAGCAATGTGGTTGACTCTTAACTGCCATCTGGGATTAGGGATGGGCAATAAATGTTGGCCTAGCCAGTGATATCCTCATCCTGAGAGTGAATAATTTAAAAGAAAACCTCCCACAAGGCACATAATGCAAAATATTCACATATACACACATCATAATTTGTCCTGCAGCATTAAGCTTAATAAGTAAATTTAAATTAAAGATTCATGCAGCTGTAAAGGCAACTTTGCAAAGTGACTGATTGTCAGAAATCAGCCATGTTTTATGGAATCAAATAACCTTTAAGTGAACTTTTAATACAGGCTGGGAGCTGAAATTGATGCAGAGACACAGGCACAATCAACCGAGTGTCTGAATATATAATCAAGGTGGTGATTACGCCGACTATAGAATGCCTGCAGTTAAGCTATTATTTGAAGAATAATCATCATGGATATGTCTGGATCCATAGCCACATTCCTTGGAAATATTAAATGTCAAGTTAAAAATGTTCACCAACTTAAACGATGCCAAGCCCAGACTTTACCATCGAAACCAGTTATAATTATTTGTTCATGGGAGGTGGGTGTCACTCACTAGGCCAATATTTTTTGCCCATCCCTAATTACCCTTGAGCTGGTGACAGTGTTTGGGGTGCAGGTACACCCACAGCACTATTAGGAAGGAAGCTCCAGGATTTAGACCGTACAACACAAAAGGAACGGCAAAGCATTTCCAAGTCAGGATGGTAAGTGGTTTGAAGGGGGAGCTTGCAGATGGTGGCGTTCCCACAGCATCTGCTGTCTTTGTCCTTCTAAATCGTAGAGGCCACATGATTTCAAATGGCCATGATGAATTACTGCGATGCATCTTGGAGATGATACTCTATGATGTATTGGTGAACAGTGCGAATGTTGAAGGCAGCAGATATGACCCATCGTGCTTTGCTCCAGATGGTGTCAGGTTTCCTGACTGAAGTTGGAGCTGCACTCATCAAGGCAAGTGGGGAGTATTTCACCACACTTCCTGACTTGTGCCTTGTAGATGGTGACTGGGCTTTGGGAAAATAGGAGAAGGGTTACTCGCTGTAGCATTCCTAGCCTCTGATTTGCTCTCATAGCCACAGGACCAATAGGTTACTCATTATAATTGATTAAAGAAAACAATTAAAATATCTGCTTGTATGACTACTGACTTAGGATTTAAAAGTAATCACATTAAACACTCCTAGAAGCAGCTGTTGAATTGGTTTGTAGACAGTTATTTGTCCTTATCCCTTGGTCAGTTTTTATCTCTGTATCAGTAGCTCTTCTCTTACCATGCCATAGCTGAAAACTTTACACCGGAAACCACTCACTGGCAGCTTTGTAAACGCAGTTAAAACTTGGTGTTCTAAAATCAGCCCCCCACTCCTTTATTTTCAATTGGACATAGCGAGAACATTACAATTATAGAACCACACAGCGGAGTGTTTTGGACACCTGCAATCACTCACCCTTTTTAATACATGTAATGCGAATGAGTTTAAGCAAGGACCCACATTTGCAGCTTGCCTATTTTACTTCTGCACTGAACTGATGAAGATTTTTCAACAGTAATGGTGATAAGACGTTGAAATACTATATTCTGAGCAGCCTCGGAAGGATGCAAACAAATACCACGAAGACCTGGACCTTCAATTTCTCAAGGATTCACCTCCTCTCCATTCCTGGGAGGAGTTACCCCAGATTGGTGGTTGCAATGATAATTCATCAACAATGCAATCAGTTGCATTCATAGTCAGCAGCTTCCATTGCTTAGTCTCGAGAGCCATTGCTGAAAGAAGTGTGAAATTGCTGTTTGGATCTTCTCCCCCCCACCCCCCCCAACCCCCCCCAACATCACTTTGAAGTCATACTCAGGTTCCATATACGATCGCTACTGTATAGTATACATCCGAGCTACAGAAGCAATGCAGAGAAGGACCTGAAACTCAGGTAGTGTTATGGTCAGAGAAATCGCATAGAAAACCACATTCTCTTCAATATTCGGGAGCTTAAATTCTGTTTATATAAAAATGGCCAACCTTGCTGAACTCAAGATGTTCAAAGTCAACATGGTCATATTTATATAAGTTTTTGAACTTCTTTCATTCCTAAACATTCCAGCTAAAACAGACACAAAGGGCTTGGAGTGGAGTGTCTGTTTCCCACCAGCTCTGGACAAAGCAAATCATTAAGCTTCATTACATCAAAATGAACATGAATGATTTTACAGTTACTCTGATGGAGAAGGTAAAGCTATACTTAATGACCTACTAATTAGCCTACAGAGATGGGTCATCAGCATCTGAAATGTCTGAACATGTGATGAGTGACTGAAATCAGAGCCAGATAAATTAATTAAGCATACAATGTTGGAGCCTAGGTTAGTTGCTGACTGACCTCCAGAAGCACAGCAGGATTGCAGGCCAAGTTAGCAGCTTGCTTCAGACTCTGTCTCCAAGTAGCCAGCTGGGAAGAGGCCAACACTTTGCCTGCAAGAAGGAGAAGCAATGGGCCTAGTTCATTTAGGGAGCTATTGTGGACTTTGACCTCTGGGAAGTTCTGACTCATGTAAACTGATTTTTTTTTGGATGGATTAAAACTTGTAATTTGTAACTTCTCTCTTCTGTCTCGTCTTCCTTAACTTCCTGAGTATTTGCATGTGTGAATGGACTACTGAAGCAATTCCCCAATGTTTTGAATATTTTGTTAATGACCTCCATCGTTGGTTTCTAATTAAAGGATTTTGCTGTGGGATTTATTTCAAAAATTGGAATATGAAAACCAGGATTCGCAAACACCCGGACTTAATATTGAGTTCAACACCTTCAGATTTCAAACTCAGAGTTCTTGCCTTTCTTTAAGCTTCACTGGATGTAATTCCCTGTCAGTATGTCCTCTCTTCCCTCAACCCTGTGGGACTGTCTGTCCTTTCCAGTCTGGCAGTTCGACACAACATTTTTTTTTTTAAAAAAGAATTAGAATCCCTACAGTGTGGAAACAGGCCCTTCAGCCTAACAAGTCCACACCAACCCTCCGAAGAGTAACCCATCTAGACCCATTCCCCAATCTTATACTTTACCCCTGACTAATGCACCTAACCTACACTATGGGCAATTTAGCATGGCCAGTTCACCTAAGTCGCACATCATTGAATTGTGGGAGGAAACTGGAGCCTACACAGACACAGGGTGAATGTGCAAACTCCACACAGACAGTTGGCTGAGACTGGAATCAAACGTTGGTCCCTGGTGCTGTGAGCCACTATGCCGCCCTTTTGTTTTGTATTACTGTCCCCTCTCCATCCCTGTATGATGATCCCAATCCCTGGAATTGACCTATGAAACTTGCCCACGACAACAGTGGCGCAAATAATCCACTTTGAAATTCATTGAATAACTCCCAGCACTGACTACGGCCCAGTCAATCAAGCAAATTGGAATGTTCTGCCATTCTCACATTCTGATCACTTAATCTGCACTAAAAACACCCTCTCTTCCAGCACCCCACCCCTTTCATTGCATAAATCCTGCCCCCTCCATACTTCAGAGTTGACGTGAAGTATGAAGTGTCACCTGGACTTGAAACATTAGCTCAATCAATCAATCTCCATAGATGCTGCCTGACCAGTTATACCCGAAACATTGACCTCTCCACCTCCTGATGCTGCCTGGCGGACTGTATTCTTCCAGCCTCCTGCCAGTCCAACTTGAAATCCTGCATCTGCAGTTGTTTTGTCACTAAATGTTAAAATTTACAGCATTTTTCATTTTCCGTTTGAGAATACCTTTTGGCTTACCCCAGGAAGGGGCAGACATGGAAAGGTAAAGAAGTAAATTAAATTATACTTCTGTGCCTCAGGCATAAAGAGGGAAAGGGAAAGGCAATGAATCAATCATCGCTCAAATACACCCTCATTCGTAGCTCCTCAGTCCTTATAGAATGAACGCCCCAGATTGTTAACAGACTGAGGCTCTCTGCCTGGCAAAGTTTATTCCTCTCTGCATAGCAGCAACCTGATTTGAGCTCAGTGCACCAGATTTCAAAGCAAGTGCACATCTTCAGCATGACCTCTAATCAGTGATATATTCATCACCACCTCCAATAATGTGCACCCAGTTTCTAGACAAAGGAAACACCTGAAAAACCAGACGGCCCATCTCTGGAGCCCAGCAATTTGTCTTCGGTTTCTCAGCTTAAAAAAAAAGCGAGGCGCCCACTAAGTGTTGCCTCAGGATTCATAAAAAGATCACCTCACCCATCGCAAATCTTCTGCACTTTGTGTCTCAGCTGGTCCCCTTGAAAGAAGATGATGAAGACATTCTTCTGGACCTTCACAAGCTGCAAAACATAATCTGTCAAACAGCAAGAAGGACTAGAGTTCGTTCATTAGGGCAGCACGGTCACTCAGTGGTTAGCCCTGCTACCTCACAGCAGCAGAGACCGGGATTCGATTTCAGCCTCAGGCAACCAACCGCATGGAGTTTGCACATTCGCCCTGTGTCTGTGTGGGTTTCCTCCCAAAGATGTGCAGTTTAGACAGATTGATTTTAAATCACTCCACAGATGTGCAGGTTAAGTAGATTAGCCATGGGAAATGCAGGGTTACAAGGATAGGGGCGGGTCTGGATGCAATTCTCTTTAGGAGGGTCAGTGTGGATTCGATGGACCAAATGGCCTGCATCTGCACTATAGGGATTTTATGATTTCAGCTCCTCTCTCAGCAGCATTGCATGAGCTTCATGTGCATTAGTTTGTAATTTGCCAGGTTAAATTGTCCATAGTGTTCAGGGATGTGCATTAGTCAAGGGAAACTTAGAGTAGCAGGGGAACGCGTCTGGGTGGGATACTCTTCAAAGGCTTGGTTGGGCCAAATGGCCTCTTTCCACACGGTAAGGAATCTGTTCTAATCATTGTGGCAATTGGTGTTCAAGGCAGCCAAGTAACAGTGTCATGATGATGGAGCATTTACAGAGCGTTTGGTCAGGGGAGAATTTCCTAGTTTTGAATTCTTGTCAGGGTTCTTCAACATTTGAAGGAAAGCACTTTCCAGTTTGCAGCCCTCCCTTATACGGCATGGACGTGTCAGCCTAGATTGAGCATGGATTCCCTGGAGTTGTCCCTGAATGCACATCTGAAGGCAGACAGCTGAGTGAAGCCCACACACAAAAGAAAGACAACTGCTCTGCACTGATTTTGGCTCAACTCCATTTCAAACCAGATCAGTGACATTGCAAACATAGAACCACAAAAATCCTTAATATTAAAAATCTATGGAGAAAAAGAAACATTAGAGGTCAGACAGAACTTGAACGATCGAAGGTGTGTCAGTGTTCTCAAGAAGGACTTGTCCTCTTAATAACAGGTGGTCTGCACTTCTGACCTACGTCTCCTCTGTACCTCCACCATTTTGGTCACTTCTTGTTTAAGGTCTTTCCAATATTCTCCAACCAATAACAACATTAACCAAGACATTTAGGACAGACGACTCTGTACCTTAACTAGAGCTCAATCATAGAACAGCCTGATAGGTGTAAAGGGTTTATTCCCGAAACATCGACTCTCCTGCTCCTCAGATGCTGCCTGACCGGCTGTGCTTTCCCAGCACCACACTGTCGACTCTGATCTCCAGCATCTGCAGTCCTCACTTTCTCCTAATGAGTCCACAGGCAAAGTAATCCTCTGGTCCCATTTCATAAAATCCCCAGTGTGAAAGCAAGCAGTTTGACACATCCAGTCCACACCAACCCTCTGAAGAGCATTGGACACAGACCCACAGCCACATCCCTCTCCTAAAACTGTTACCCTGCATTTCCAATGGTAATCCACCTAGCCTGCACATCCCTCAATACTGCAGACAATTTAGCATGGCCAATCCACCTAACCTGCATATCTTTGGCCTGAATGTAGAATGTGACAGTGCAGTACAGGCCCTTGATGTTGCGCCAACCTGTGAAACCAGTCTAAAGCCCATCTAACCTGTACTATTCCAATATCATCCATAGGTTTATCCAATGACCATTTAAATACCCTTAACGTTGGCAAGTCCACTACTGTTGCAGGCAAGGCATTCCAAACTCTTACTACTTGGAGTAAAGAACCTACCTCTGACATCTATCCTATATCTATCACCCCTCAATTTAAAGCTATACCCCCTCATGCTAGCCATTGCCAGTCAAGGAAAAAGGCTCTCACTGTCCACCCTATCTAACCCTCCAATCATCTTGTATGCCTCTATTAAGTCACTTCTTAACCTTCTCTAATGAAAACAGCCTCAAGTCCCTCAGCCTTTCCTTATCAGCCCTTCCCTCCATACATCTTGGTAGATCTCCTCTGCACCCTTTCCAATGCTTCCACATCCTTCCTATAACGTGGCGACCAGAATTGTATGCAATGCTCCAAGTGTGGCCACACCAGAGTTTTGTACAGCTGCAACATGACCTCATGGTGCTGAAACTCAATCCCTCTACCAATAAAAGCTAACATACCCACACCTTTTTAATAACCCTATCAACCTGGGTGGCAACATTCAGGGATCTATGTACATGCACACAGATCTCTCTGCTCATCCACACTACCAAGAATCTTACCTCCTGTTGCTCCTTCCAAAGTAAATCACCGCATACTTTTCTGCATTAAAGTCCATTTTACACCTCTCAGCCCAGCTCTGCAGCTTCCCTACGTCCCTCTGTAACCTGCAACACCCTTCTGCACTGTCCACAACTCTACCAACCCTAGTGTCATATGTAAACTTACTAACCCATCCTTCTACACCCTCATCCAGGTCATTTATAAAAATGACAAATGGCAGTGGCCCCAAAACATATCCCTATGGTACACCACTAGTAACTGAACTCCAAGATGAACATTTCCCATCAACCACCACCCTCCGTCTTCTTTCACCAAGCCAATTTCTGATCCAAACTGCTAAATCACCCTTAATTCCATGCCTCTATTTTCGGAGGAAAGAAACCAGATCACCCAGAGGAAACGGACACAGACACGGGGAGGATGTGCAGACTCCACACAGTTGCCTTAGGCTGGAATTGAAACCTGGCACCATGAGGCAGCAGTGCTAGCCACTGAGTCACTGTGCTACCCCATTTGTTGAACAGCCAAATCATGTTCACTGATCTTAAGGGACTGACAAGGCCTACAAGGGATTCAGGAGAGGATGGCTATTTGGTGAGAGGAGGGGAGGGGAGGTGAGGATGGGGAACAAAAAGATAAAAAGTCATTGGTGGTGGTCCATGACTTTTCAACCTCCCAATAGGAACAGAAACAAATCCTGAATATAAAGGTTATACAATGGGTAAATAAGTTTGTGATCTGTCCATAGATATACAGTGGCAAGCACAAGCCAAGTTATTGCTAAACATTGTGGAGGAAAGAAGGGTACAGTGCAAGTGCAGTAAATTGATGAAGTATTTGCAACCAGGGATTCCCTGCATATTCTCTCATTTCAGATTTCTACCATTCCATTCTCTCATTTGACCTTGACATTAGACTTGGTACTCACTATCATTTGTGTGTCAATTTAAAAGTTCCTTACAGTGTTGGGATCCTCCAAGGGGACTTCCATCTCAGATTGCTTCATGTAGACATTCCCTCTGCAAGCTCTCCAGAGCAAGCGCTCAAAGGCAGCCATCCTCTCTCTCCTGATCACGCCAGTTATAAACCTGAAATAATCAAATCAGTCACCAAAAAAAAAAAAATGACAAGGATGCATCACGGGGAGTCATTAAACTATAGTGCGGGTTCACAGAAAGTGGGAAGGCAGTAGTGATGTGGTATTATCACTGGACAAGTAATCCCGAGTTCAAGGCTGGTGTCTGGGGTTACTCAAGTGGGAAGAGTATGGTGGTATGTAGCACAGGATTCTTGCCCCAATATAAAGACAATAGCTGAGGTGGGTAAGCCAAGTGTGTAATTTTGCATAATGAGCTGGCACATTGGTTTGTCAGCACCATCGCATTCCTGGATTATTTTGTCACAGATGAGATATGGGGCACATTAGCTACTCACTCACAAGCAGCGGATGGCTAACAAAAATTTAAAGGCTAAATTAAAACCAATTCTGGATGTAAGTTTGCTCGTCGAGCTGGAAGGTTTGTGTTCAGATGTGGAAACCTGCCAGGTCAGCGAGGAAAACATACATCAGGAACCTCAACCCGAGTTACAAATCTTTTCAAAAATCATTAAACCCGATTCTCAGAGATTGAGCAGACTCTCTCAGCCAGTTTATGGGCTGTCCAAAGCATTGGGCAGGTCAGCTGCCTTATACTGGTGGGCAGCCTATACAGAGAGACCCAAGTTGTCTTTGAGGCCTACACTGTCCACAGCTATTGGATGCCCATTCGTTTTAATGTTATCCATGGTTACCCTCTCTCTCTCTCTCTCACACATACAAAATGGGAGTAGAAGTAGACCATTCGGTCCCTCTATCCTGCTTCACCATTCAATAGCATCATGGCTGATATGACAATATGTTCAGATATGACAATTTTTTTTCCTTAAAGGTTCTTAATTCCCCCAAGAGACAGCCTTGGAGCAGGGTGAAGGGTGGAGATAAAAATAACAATCAGCAGGCACAAAAGAATCATGTTCTCAGCTGTACACCACTGATATATCTAAAGCACTTCTTCAAAATGTAATAACTGTAAGAAATGCCAAGCCTAAATTTGTGTACTACAGATGCCAAGACACTTAATAATTACCAGATAAACATTCGGACACGATAAAGACCTTTTTGTTGCTCTGCATTTCTGATTGTGGACTGAAATCGGAAAAAGCCAAGGATTGTTGCACTTTTTCCAAAGTAAGGGACCCAACACTCATTAGAAGTGCTGTTTACACTGTTGCTGGTTCAAACAATGAGGGAGACCTAGTTACACGTGAGGTTGAGTCAGGGGTTTTGTGAACAAATGGAGATTTGACTAGTAACAAATAGTTGATTGGGTCTGTGAGACGGTGACCACTTAACAATAGAAGAAACCTCCTGCCTACTAACAGCTCTGTGACTGGCTCCCAGATAGCTGTACAGCTTACGGTAGGGGGTGGGGTGGGGTCATTGTGGTGGTGAATGTTTGAGTCAGAAGCCATTAGAAGTTTGGAAAGGAAGGAACTAAAAGCTAATTTACTCTCATCAGGAAGCTATGACTTTCATTTAGCAAGTCTGAGAGTTTTACAAGTGCTATCCAGTCACCCTGTGCCTCCTGCAAACAATTCAAACTATGTGGAGAAGGAATAATGAATTGCCTTCCCAGTCTGTCTGCCCATAACACCCGTGCTATTTTGTGTTTGTCTGTGTACGTATACCTGTACGTGGAGGAGTTTACATGTGGGTTAGAGATTTATCAAGTTGAATTATATGTCAACTATTCATAATGATTTCTATAGTTATAATAACTTGTCATGAATGGTAAATTTTGTTCAGCATAGAAACCTGGTACATGCCTTTTGCCCATTTCTCTCTTAGCTCCCCCAGCCCACAAGCCTCATTCCTGGGAAGGGCTTATGTTCAAAACATCAATTTATCTGCTCCTTGGATGCTGCCTCTCCTGCAGTGCTTTTCCGGCACTCAACTTTCGACTCTGATCTCCAGCATCTGCAGTCCTCACTCTCTCTGTGCCTTTTGTCAACCTGAACTAAAGTTGGGGAATTCTGCTTTCCTTAAAACAATATATAACTGTACTGATGACTCCAGGAATAACAGGCTGGATTCCCAGGAGATTACCCCAATGAGATGTGGTAGCACTGAGCAGCATCCTCACATTGGAATGTCCTTCAACTTTGCATTATGTCAAAGCACACCTATATCATAGAATCCCTAGTGTGGAAACAGGCCATTTGACCCACTGATCCTCTGAAGAGTACCCCACCCAGACCCATTCCCCTACCCTATTACTCTACATTTACCCCTGACTAATGTAGTTAGTCTGCACATTCCTGAACACTATGGGCAATTTAGCATGGCCAATTCACCGAACCTGCACATCTTTGGACTGTGGCAGGAAACCGGAGCACCCGGAGGAAACCCACACAGACGTGGGGAGAGTGTCAGTAGGAATGCACATCACTATTATTAAACTGATCTTACTAAAATCCTTTGTGAAATTTATCCCAGGTCACATATTTTAATGCCGATGCCAAACAATTGCGATCTACAGAATCACATTGAAATCTAGTGTGGTTGAATTGTCATGAAACTGTAGCTTTTATGGCCAATGAGGAGACAGTCAATACAACAGCCTGGTTGCAGTCAAAACACAGATCCCAGTCAAGAATAACAGCCCTATCATAATCTACGTTTTTCAGAAATCTCATGAGAAAAGCAACTGAAGCTGTTGTGAATGGTTTGAGCTCTCCTCTGTATCCAGGTTCAGGGGGAGTAGCTGTGAGGGATGGTGGAGGGGGCATATGATGGGAGAGGGAGAGTCTCAAAGAATTGCCCAGTGTAATTTGCAGAGGGATAGTGAGGCAGGTTAGCCCATCTCCTCCATGCCACGTCGAAGCCAAAAGCAAAAAGTAGGAGAGATGGAAATTTTCATTGCTGGCTACCCTGGTTAGGTTTCTCATTTGAGAACCATTCTCAATTTTGCTGGATATTTGTGTCTGGTTAAAGTGAACAACTATAAGTTTTGCTGAGGATATATCATTAATTTTAAACATCATTGCAGTTGTTTTGGTAAATTGGCTATAACACAGGCATGAAAATGTCTTGCTGGAAAAGCACAGCAGGTCAGGCAGCATCCAAGGAGCAGGAGAATCGATGTTTCGGGCATGAGCCCTTCTTCAGGAATGAGGAAAGTGTGCCAAGCAGGCTAAGATAAAAGGTAGGGAGGAGGGACTTGAGGGAGGGGCATTGGAAATGCATTTCCAGCACCCCTCCCTCAAGTCCCTCCTCCCTACCTTTTATCTTAGCCTGCTTGGCACACTTTCCTCATTCCTGAAGAAGGGCTCATGCCCGAAACATCGATTCTCCTGCTCCTTGGATGCTGCCTGACCTGCTGCGTTTTTCCAGCAACACATTTTCAGCTCTGATCTCCAGCATCTGCAGTCCTCACTTTCTCCTATAACACAGGCATGAAAACCTACGAGGCAAACCTCGGAGGTCGACATTGATTGAGTTCCTGTTTCTCCAACAAGGAGAGCACGCCCTTTGTCTGGACGGGTTCTTTTCATTCAGTGAAGGCCAGACAACTTAGGTTCAGGCTGACACTGCCAAGGCTCTGAGACCAATGAACTGCTGTTTCGGTGAATCTTTGTTATCCCAAATGATATTGTAATGGGAAAGGTCTCTGGAATTTTTCATTCCACATCACGTGACCAAAGAGGGCCGATCCATCAATCCTCAGTGGGCACCTGCCCTACGGTCCTGACTGGCAGAGGCATTGGCTTCCTGTCTCTGCTATGGAGAGTAAATAAATTACAGGAAGCCAACCTGTACTTGGAGTTGGCAACCCGCCAGGTTTAGCCTGGAGTCTCCAGAGATTAAAGATTAATTTATTTTACAAGAAAACCCAGGAAACATTCATTTTCCTCTCAGCTCCTCACCCTCTTCTCTCACACAAGGAGGCACACAAAGCAAAATGTGTTCTTACATCCATTTCCATAGTCATTTTTTTTTGCATAGGCTGGCAACCGACTTATCAGCAGAAGATTAACATGGGCATGCACTTTTTTAAAAAAACCTTTTCTCTTTAGTTGTGAAAATGCTAAATGGGATAAAGGGCTGTTTAATTGTATAATCCTTGCCTCCCAAATCAGCTAACAAACAGCACTTTCAATTTAAGCAAAGGTGGAGAAGTAATGTGCCAGGCAACCAATGGCAGAAGTACAAGAGGTAGGTATTTGGCAGCAGGAACAATTCAAATCTGGCAACTGTGCCAGAGCTCTGTGTGTTGGCATCTATATGCTGGAGCTCAGCACCAGATGAATGCCAACAGTGCCCTGTTGCTCTCTGATGTTCAGCTGCTTCAGTTCCTACCAACCTACGTTGTATGTTTAATTAAGAAGGCACACCCCTATGAAGAGATTCTGTGCACACATCTGAATGGTAGGGGTTTCTCATTAATTTAGTCTGAAGAGTTGAGCATGGCTTCGTGCTTCCCCATACACAACGACAAACAGGATGTATTTTCAATTTACTAATTAAAAAAAACATCTAAATGCATTACCGGAATATAAAAGCCAAGACAGCCTGTAACCAGTTGAAACGTGCAGAGTAACCAAAGCTGCCACATGTCCTGTAACTGTGCCATATCATTGCCACACTTCACTTACCCTAGTCTGCCAGGAGCAATCACCCCAGATGCAGTCTGCAGTTCCAATAGGTGCATTGTATCTTCACTGAAGAAATCATCAGTCAAATTCGCTTCAGTCTGTAAAGAAGAAATTCCATTCATTTCTGCAGAAAGACAATTCAGCTGCAGCTTGAAAATGGGGATTGCGGTTTTCTGCTGAGTCACTAAGACTGGCTGATGGATGCAAAGCAAATCGCGTGCTTTTCTCTGTGGCATTGTTTAATACCAGGACAACCCACTTAAGACAGGATAGTTAGGAGATCTTTCTGTCCAACAGTGTCTTTGGGAATGGTGTCTCTTGTGCCAATGCAAACAGCTTTAGCAACGTAACAGTAACATGGATAGTTGCATGCCTACTGACATGATCACTGGACTTTTAATCCACAGATCCAGGCAATTTTTCTGACAACCCATTTTTCAAATCCAATGGCAGATGGTGGAATTTGAATGAAACAAAAATCTAGAATTAATGATGACCAAGATACCACCATCAATTGTCAGAAAAACCCAACTGCTTCATTAGTGCCCTAAAGGAATCTGCCACCCTCACCTGTTCTAGTCCATGTGACTCCAGATCCACAGCAACATGATTGACTATTAACGGTCCTCCGGGCAATTAGGGATGGGCAATAAATACTGGCCTAACCAGCAATGCCCACATACCAGGGATGATTTTTATAAAAATTCATTGGTACTCCAGTGTCTCTAGGTCAAAAACCCCAGGAAATCCATCCTAACAATACCAGTGAATCAATCCCAGAAAGGTGACTCACTGACCTTTAAGGTTGTCCTACAGGACAAATAGGAAATGGCTAAAAATAATCAGACTTGCCAGAAATGCCCACATCCCTAGTGGACAGCGTGTGGTCTTGGGACCTGTTTTTCAATTCTTGAGGTGGGAACAACTTTGTATTTATCGGTGAGCTTTTATTGGAAATAGTGGATCCTTTAACAAGGGTTTTACGCATTTTTACAACCTGTCTTTTTAATTGCTTCAATTGGACTCAGTTGAAAATTCCTCCAAGCACCAGATGTGACAATATCATAAATTCACAGTTACAATCCAAAACTCCAATACTCTTTCCACCTCAGGGCACAGTGTTTGGTTAAACTGACCTCAAAGAAGTCCTGTGTTTTTTTCAGTAGGTGCTTGAGTTCAGTGAGCTCCAGAAAGTTCTGTTTCAATGTCTGTTGGTTCTGATTCACTTCCCTCAGATCATTCTCGAGTTTTTCCAGAACCACCTGGGAAAGGCAAAACAACATACAAAAAAAAAAAGAGTACATCTTTGAATTAATCTATCAGCCACTACAGCAAAGCAATGGGGTAGTAATGGAGACCAAAACAAAATTAGTAAGCATAGCTTCACATATTTCAATGCAATAAGTCCATCCTTTAACATTGTTAACAGGTAAACACCATTATTACCATGCATAGAGTTTAAATAAACATTGGGAGAAGAGATGCTAAGATGGACCCCCTTTTGTATCCTTGCTGTAAGATGTAGACAACATGAGAAAAGTTGGATAGGTTGGGAAAAAAGATGTGGAAACTGGTCAATTAACATAAGCTTAAAGATATTAGGGAACAATAGAAGATAAAAGAAGCATAGAGGTGGATAAGGTTTAGAGGGCAAACAATTCTATTACATTTTACAAGGGAGCTCCCTGAGCTAAGTGATAAGAAACCAATATTGGACTCGAGAGGAAACATTCAGGAATTGAGCAAGGAGTGTGGCGAAATCAGGAGTAGCACAGTAAAGGAACAATTGTTGAAAGAAGCTACAGTACTGGAGATACTGGAGGGGAAAAAAAAAAGAGACAGGTTATTGAAGCTTTATTTCTGTCAGAAATCAGGACAAAGACATGAATATAAAATCTCAAAGGTATAAACATTTATCCTGCATGAGAAGAGAGCATTGCTTGGATGGTCAACTCTGATCGAAGTATTACCGTAAACAATGCACCAAGGAGTTATTTGTCCCACCATTTGCTTAATTTGTTTTGAAGCAATCAAAAGCCTGAGGACTAATGGTCCCCTGGTGAAGTCTCCATGGCAACACCTTGACCAGAATCAACTTGCACCATGTTCTCCGACAACGTAAGTTGTTGCTTGCTTTGGTATTCTTGCATCTGTCTTGTAATTATCAAGGTAGAAAGCTTTAACAGTGTATCTTTCTTCACTAAACCTCAGGTTAAATACTATCAAGCGACAATTTATAATAGAAATATTTTAAAACGAGTATAGAAAACTCCTTGTTAAAGAGATAAGCATAGGAGAAACTTTTCATGATCTCAGGATACCCCAAAATACAGAATATACTTTCTTGAAGTACAGTCATTGTTATAACATAGGAAGCAAATACCAAAGCATTGCCACCGATAGTAATGTAATAACAATAAATGATCTGTTTTAGTTGTGACTATGTTGTCCATTTAAAAGGTTATTTTATTCTGGTCCATTTTTTTTAAAATGAAGAGAGGCAGGTCAGAGGTACCAAGCTGGCTACTGAGGACCACTTGTGTAAACAGATTGGAAGACCTCGAGTGTTTTTTTTTAAAAAAACAGCCTGAATGGATGTGGCCAGCACTCTCAGATGAGGATTTCTGAGTAACATCAGAAATTATTGGGGTCTCAAAGGTATTGGATGCTTCAGTGTTGCTGGTGTCTCTCAATGTTTTATTGACATTAATTTCCTCCTGGATTAGAAAACTGCATTTGAGAATGTGTTTCTGAATTTGCCTTTTTGCCAAGGTGTGTTTATGGGATGTTACCAAATTGGAACAGTTAATTAGCAATAGTTACTGTATCTATTATTCTGTTAAGTTTCCAATAGAGTTAAATTATTTTAAATTCCTTTTTCTTTAGTTGTATTTTAACTACAGTGTTTAAATAGATAGCATTTTGCTTAATGTTGAGTAGTTTGATCAGTTACATTACTTCAGGAACATTTTACATGTGTTCTTTTATTTTAAAGACCATAAAGCCTAGTGTACATTCTTAAAACATTTTGAGGGGGTTTGGTCTAGTAACATAGTGGTGTTGGTTGAAGGATCATTGACTAGAACACCAAGGAGAATTTCCCAACTCTTTAAAAGTGTGCCATGGCACCTCTTACATGCAGTTAAGGTTAGAGAGGACCTCAATTTTTTGTCTCATTTGACTTGTTCATCAGAAGGACCAATAACTACAAAAATAAATCTAAAGGCCTCATGTACAAGAATTGGCTCAAAGCTCAAAAACAGCAGTGTTCGCAAACATATTCCCAGTATTTGAGGAAGGGAATTTTGCCAAAAGAAATCAAAGATTAAGGAGTATACAGGTAGATATAAACAACTGGGAACCATTCCAGAATAGAATTGGTGCAGGAGAAACAAGTGATACTTAAACCAAACAAGCTAGAAGAGTCTTGGGAAAAGTATTGAGGCAACAGGAGGAAAGCATTCAAACTGAACAGATTGGAGGAAAGGATAGTGAAGTGCAGGATCCCTGACAAGGCAGAGAAGAAGGGAGAAGAGAATCAAGGGGTATAGGAACAATTATCTTTGAGATACACATGAATCAGAACCTAAGGGGAGGCGGACATGGGGGAATAACGCAATAAACAAACCAAGTGTTGAACCACATAACCAAAAACATGAAACACAAGTCAGGTGAAGGAAGGCTGAAGCACCAGAGTTGTGCTCCTCAATATGGGGTCCATTTTTAATCAACAAGAACTCACGGACACATCCTGGTGTTAAAGCACTTCGTAACAGAGACAGAAGGCTGGTTCTCTGCTACAAGTTTGAATGTTGAGAAAAGATCAGATGTACTTGGGCCAGGGAAACAGAATCAAGAGGTTATCTTATCATTTTTAGGCTAATTAAGGATTTAAGCGCTAACTTGGAACCTTAAACCCAAGAGTATAAACTGGGGACTGTAATTTTACAATAACTATTATCATTGCATATAGGAATTGATTAACTCGTAGAATAAGTTAAATACATAGTGTGGCAAAAACATTGGTTCCATTCTAACAACAATTAGAAACTGTAATGGAGCAAATGTTAGGATTTACTGGGTGGGTGAATGAATAAACTGTTCAATGGCCAATGAGAAAAAGTACTATGTAAGTCAAGTATTGTGCAACTATTTGCTACAAATTTTCCACTTGTGAAATTATTATGTTTGCAAAAATAAATGAATAACAGTAATGCTCAACGATATGGCTCAAACATGTTGGGCAATCTGAATAGTTTCTACTGCAATACAATGTGATGAAAGATCATTCACCATCTCAAGAATGTTCCTCTGGAATGGCATGCATACAGTTGCGAAGTTTCCATTCATAGGGTTAAAGGTCGACCTACAAACCTGCCCCTTTCCTGTGAATATGGGTTAATAATGTCAGATAAGGAGTTTAAACTGTAACAGGTAGGCTCTGACCCACACATTAACCCACTTTGGGTGTCACTTCCTGAGGTAGTGTGCCCTTGTGTGCAGTGAACATTACACTGTAATGCACACAGTGCATTTGAGCAGAGTCTTTAGCCTAGTCCCCTGTAAGATCCGAACTGGAGTAAAACTCCATCCAACAATGCTCCTTTTAGTGCTGCAGTCTTGTTAATGTGAACACAAATGCCAGACAAAAGAAAATCTACTCTAAAACAAAGCTGTGGATGCCGGAGATCTGAAACATGCAAGAACAGAAATTGCTGGAGAGACTCAGCAGGTCTGGCAGCATCTGCTAACAGAAAGCATAGTTAATGTTTTGAGCCCAATTCCAAAGATGGGGCACTGGACTCGGAATATTAACTCTTTCCTCTCCACAGGTATTGACAAACATGCTGACTTTCTCCAGCAATTTCTGTTTTTGTGAATTTTAAAATCTACACTCTGCCTGACTGTCATGTGATGAAAATCCAAGTCAATAGGGGGTGGGAATTAGAAAATTCCTTAGTTGGTTAAAAATAAACCAGGAGATCATGTTTCTTGGAACATGAATGTGGGCCACAAGACTTAGACTTAATCTTCAGTGGCAAGGATTCAAATCAGAAGATGATCACAGCAGGCTCATCAAGGATGTTCAGGAATGGAACTTCACTGTCACTTAGTGGCAGCACACTGGCTATAGACTGCGCCCACGTTTCTGTGAGCCCTCCAAGTCCAGCAACAGCTACCCAGCACCATTCTGGAAGCATCGATCATTATAGCCTATTCTTTACAAATAAAAGTGTTCGGAGTTAGCATCCAGGGGGCCAAGATTGTGACAATCCCAATTTGTTTTATATAGAACCCTTCCAACCAGCCAAGGAGAGATTTGATTTCACACTTGGATTCAGAAATGGCTACATTCCATAGCATACAATGATGGTCTAGACTGTGCAATATTTCCCTCCTTACCTCCAGGTCAATCATATCTTTTGGAAGAGGAGCCTGGGGATTCTCTCCATCATCTTGGACAACAATCTGATCCTTTTCCATTTCCGTCTCCAGAAATCCTACAAATTCAAGACACCAGTAAGTCAACTGGTGACTAATGCGCTGTTCTCACAATCGAGATCTCTGCATTGAATCCAAATATCATGGGAAGCTTTTGAAGAAAAATATATAAACTACAGCAAATGGCTGGAATCTTAGATGCACTCTTCAGGGTAGATTCAATTGTGGCTCTCAGTGGGGAACCGGATAAATACATGAAAAGGAAAGGAATTGCGGGGCCACAAGGAAAAGGTGGAATGGGAAACTAATTTTCTCTGGCACAGAGCTGGCAGGCTGAGGGGCCTCCTTCTGTACTCTGACTGTTCTGATTCTCAATGCTAAAAAGATTAATTTCTTTAATTATCAATTTAAACAAGCTTCTCCATTCAGCCAAGAATTAAAGCATTTCTTTCTTATTTCATGAAACTTGATTGTTAATTTATTTTTACATCTCCCATTTCAATCTCCTCAAGATTCTATTTCCCATAAGTTTCTTGCAGTTAATCATACTGGAACAGCTTGTTTCGAGTTAAGGGCTGTCTTACACTCATGTCAAATGTCAAAACATCAAAACACATTCAGAGAAATATTTTGAAGTGCAGTGATGCTTGGCAAATGTAGCAGTTATTTGAGAGCTGCACACTGTCAGCAGGGAAATAGATCTGCTTAGTGACTCGGTCTTCAAAGATAAAACAGTGAAAATAAAGGATTCAGCTCAGCCTGAGCTGTGCTGTGTCAGTACTACCCAGGATGTGCCTCTATTTTTCATGTTAACTAATCAGAATACCCATTCTCTTCTTCATACATTTCTTTTACCCCTCCCTAAAAACGTATGTTTGCTATTAAGCTCAACTACTCCATGTGGTGTAAGCTTCACATTATAAACACATTCTCGGCAAAAAGATTTTAAATTCTTCATTGCCTTTATTGGTGAATAACCTTTTATGAGAGCTGACATTGGACCCCCCTCAAGTACAACATCTACTTTCCTAAGTTCCGATGTAATTTTAAACACCTCCTCTGAGGAGTTCCAGCCTGTTCCATCAGTCATGAACTCTCCATTTTGATACCATTCTTGCAAATCAATTTTTGACTTTTGCCAGTGCCTCTATTTATTCTGTAATATGTAGCAATACTGGGTTTTCCAAGTATGGTTTAACCAAGGTTTTATAGCCTCTCCGTTTATCAGTTTTTCTCTTCTAGAATGAAGTGCTTTGTTTGCATGTTTTATTGTAACTTGCATTCCTTTTGTAGACTGTACCCTTGGATGACTTTACCTCTCCCACTTAGACTTATTGTGGAAAATGGTTTCCTTAGATTTCACACCAAATAAACTTGCCCATACTTACATGCTTGACATTAATTTGCCATTTTTTATTCATATCTTGTATAGGGTCACCTTCTTTTAGAAATAATTACCAAATTTGATATCATTAGCAAGTTTCAAAAAATGAAATTGTGATTTCAAAGACTAAATTTATTACTTGTTTGGTGAACAATGGTGATGACAGCATCTAGTCCTGTGTACTTTCATCCAGTCTCAGTAACTACCATTAACACTGAAACTGCTTTCAGTTTTTGCAACTATCCATCGATTTTGCTACTTATTTCCTGTCTCCGCATGATTTGACCTTAGACAGGAGTGCACTAAACTGAACCTCACTGAAGACCCTTGAAAGTCCACATATATTGTACTAAACCTATTATATTACTCTCTTCTATTGTTTGTTACTTTCACAAAGAACTCAATAAGGCTCATCAAAATCAACTTTTCCTTTTAAGAGTGAGAGTAAAGAGTTCCACTTTGTTCCATTTTAGGGGAGGAGGATTTAACAGAAACCAGTCTTATTCAGGACCCAGGAATTGGAACCCCTCCACTTCCCCCTCCCACCTCAGCCAAAAAAGGAGGTTTCAGCCCTCTTGTGCTGATGGTATCACTGAAAGTGATGGCTGCTGTTAGTCAGGTTACCAGGGAGAGGCCTAGGGTTATGAAGAGACCAATGCCACAGGTACACAAGGATACTGTGGGAGGGCTTCACAGAATTAGACATGGAGGCTCCCAACTGTCCATCCCCTCCCCAGTTCCCTCAAACCAGGCACAAAAACAGTTTGCTCTTCAGTCTCCCAGTCCAGTTAAATACCAGTGCGATGAAGCCCTTAAGTGGACAGGAAATAATCAAATGCAACCTCCCCTACCTACACCCAAGTCCAAACGTTCCTCAAGGGGAAGCATCAAATTCTGTCCTCAGCTCCCAACTTTGACACAACGCGAATGAGGTAATTGAAGTCAGGTCATGTCAGATGTTAAAATCTCTGCAAATACCTTCCACTGATACTTGCAACTTGACAACATAGAATAGAGGCTAACTTTGCCCTCAGTCCTGCCAAATTACCTACATTTGTTGAGAATTTGTTTCTGGTACAAGGGACTGGTATGAAGAATTTTGAATTGCCTTTGGCGAGATAGGAAAAGGACTGCACAGCAGCAGGTCAGTAGACTCGCAGTCAAATTCATAAAAAAAAAGATTGCAAGCTTTACTCATCTGACAGTGTACATTGGCAACAGTTCTCAATAAAACAGCAAATACATTTTTACAAACCCCATAAAATAAAATTGAATTTACAGAACAGAAATAGGCTATTTGTCCCAGAGCATTTCTATTCAATGCCAACATTACTAGATCCCAAGGTTAGCAAAAGCATTGAAAATGATTTGGGTGTTAGGCGAGGGCAGAAAGAGAATAAAATTTAAAACATCAGCCTGATAGTTCTTTAATATCTCGGTTTGGGTTTATCCCTATTTCTGATTAAATATCTGTTGGAGGAATTGATTTTATTATGAGCGGAGAATTTAGGAGGGTCTTTATAGAATCAGTGTTAATATTTTAAAAGAAAAAAAAATACGCCTTGACCATTTTCAACAAAGCACACTTACGAAGAATTCGCTCCATCACTTCGCAACGTCGAATTTCATTCACAAATTTCCGCTGGAATGAGTTGACACTTAAGTTCAGCTGTAAAAAAAAAAAAGAGACAGACAATATAGTGCTGCTCCCTATTATTACTGGTTCTAAATATAGAAACATCACCACCTGGAGTTTCTGTGCTCGTACAGCAAATATTCTAAAGCATGACCAATTCTAACTTGTGACCTGGGAGTGACAACCAACATCTGAAGACACAGACATCAAAAACAAATTCTCAATAAACGTACAAATGTCAAAGAAAAATCTCTATATATGTCCAAATACAATACAAAATTTTCTATTTTATATTTTTAGACATATATGCACACACACAAAATTGATTAAGGAGCTCCATTAAAAATAATATCTTTCATACTGAAGACCAGATCAGGATGCAAGGATATTTGGGAAAGATTAGGTGATAAATGTAAAAAAACTGGATAGCATTCCAAGTTGTTGTCACAATACAGAAAGAGCATTTACATGGGAATACTGGCAGGCAAATAATCACGCACATGCATCCCCCACAAATACAGCTTGCTTTATACATTCTCAATCCTCACAGCTTTTTTAAAAAAAAGTGTAAAATTTCAGGAGGGAGATGTTGGAGAGAACTTAATTGTATCTTGCAAGAGTCAAAGCCTATGGAAGGAAAGACAAATGTTGGGGATAATTAAGCCACTTGAATGAAAAAAAAAAGATTCTTGTCCCACAAATTGCAGTCCATAGCATGATCATAAATGAGGCCCAGCAACAGTGTCTCAGTCAAAATGTGAGCAACACAGCAAGGCCCATTTTCTAAAATGACTCTCCGTTCACACTGGAGAGAAACAAAACTGGGCACAAGCACAAAAGAAAACACTGAACAAGGTATTAGTCAAACACAGATAGGCTCTTGGTGTCTGGAGAGATGGAATAAGTGAAATCTAAACTCAGTCATAACATAGAGCCAACCTGCATTTCAGAAGTTGGCTACAGCTTCACATGAAGAAATTGGAGGAGGATATGCACGAATGTTTAAATAATTCACTCTTGTACTATTTCTCTCTCTCTCTCTCTCTCTGTATTGATGCTACAATGTTATTTCTGATACCAAGAATGTTAGAAAAAGCTGGAGACGTAATCTAAGCAACAGGGGAGGCATCAGGATATCCAGGTAAGGGTGATCACAGAGGGGTGAAGGGTAAGTCATGGCCTGTGTCAAAAATGAAAAACATCTACGGAAAAGACCTGCAGTTCAGGTTTAAAGGAGCTAGGGAAGAAAGTACTGCAAAAAGGTAGCCATCTCTGGATTACTCTCATTAGTTGTCCCATCTACTAGACATATTTTGTTGGACTTGCATCATCACTCAGTCAGTATCTGGGAACTCACTAGCAAGCAACGCTGTGGGAGTTCTTCCATCACATGGACTGCTGTAGTCCAGAATGTGAAACGGAGCGCTTCCCAAGGCTAACTAGGGATGATCATTAAATGCTGGTCATTAAATACTTACATCTCGAAACTGCATAAAGCCGAGCTCTCCCAGCTCAGAGATGCAGCAATACGCAGCCTCAACTTGCAGAAACAGCTGCGTTAGGCACATCTCCTCACTTCGAAATAAGGATGCCATCCTTCTGTCGTTTCACTGAGGAAGAAGATATAATGGGTGTAGTAAGTGATACCGTTACAACTCACTGAGGTGGTACGTTGAACATTGAGCCCACTGTTCCTGGAGTCATACTAAACATTAAATGTTTACATTAAGATACACACAGTAGCCCAATTTACCTGACTTTCAGACCAAGCTTGATGGAAAATACATACCAAGTACTCTGCACTAAACATGAATCACTTATTTGTAATTAAACTCTAGCTACAGATAAACAGACATAAACCATTGATCTTACAGTCACAGAAGTGTACAGCATAGAAACAGTCCCTTTGGTCTAAGTCAGCAATGCTGACCAGATATCCTAAATTAAACTAGTCCCATTTGCCAGCATTTGGCCCATATCCATCTAAACCCTTCCTATTCATCCAATCATCCAGATGCCTTTTAAATCTTGTAGTTGTATCAGCCTCCATCATGTCCTCTGGCATCTCATTCCATACACACACACCATCCTCTGTGTGGAAACGTTGCCCCGAGATCCCTTTTAAATCTTGCCCCGCTCACCTTAAACAGATGCTTTATAAGTTTTGGACTCTTCTACCCTTGGGAAAAGACCTTGGCTATTCATCCTAGCCATACCCTCAAATTCCATTATAGATTCTCCCAATACACAGGAAAAAGAGATTGTTGGTGGATGTAGCAGAACTAGAAAAATCAGTTCAGTGGTCTGTGTTTGCCATGCAGTTTCAAGGAATTGTAAATTAACACTAGCGGGTAGGATTGGATCTTTTACAAATTTTTATTACTATGATAAAACTAAGAACTGCAAATGCTGGAGATCTGAAACTAAAACAAGTTGTGGTGAAATGAAACTGAGTAGTGGGGACAAGGCAGAATTCATGTTTCAACTCTAATGACCCTTAAATTGCATTACTGCTGCTTATACATTTGAATCTGAGCATGATCTTAATCATCTGAATGAAAAAGCTCTAGGAGTGAGGCGAGTGTGACTACTGGTTACCCTCCAACACACTCTGCTGGTTGGAGTCATTTCTAGCGCAAAGGAAAAAGGATTGTGGTTGTTGGAGGTCAGCCATCTCAGCTCCAGGACATCTCTGCAGAAGTTCCTCAGGGTAGTGTCTTAGGCCCAACCATCTTCAGCTACTTCATCCAATGACCCTCCCTCCATCATAAGGTCAGAAGTGGGGATGTTCACTGATGATTGCACAATATTCAGCACCGTTCGCTACTGAAGCTGTCCATGTTAAAATGTAAAAGACCTGGACGGTATCCAGGTAGGGATAATGAATAGCAAATGATATTCACAAGTGCCAGGAATGACGATCTTTAACAATATAGAATCTAATCAAACCTCATGACATTTAATGGCATTTTTATTACTGAATCCTAGACTACCAAAATCCTGGGGGTTACCATTGATGAAAAGATGAACTTGACCAGCCAAATAAATACGGCGGCTACAAAATCAGCTTAGTGGTTGGGAATTCTATGGCAAGTAATTACTGTCCACTGTCTCCAAGGAACTAGTTGGGTGTCTGATAGAATGCACTCTATTTGCTTGAACGGGTTCAATTTTAACAACACTCAAGCAGCTCAACACCATCCTGGTGAATGGCACCCAATCCTTCACCTTCAACACTCATTGCCTCCACCAACACACATTAACAGCTATGTGATACCTACAAGGTGGTCAACAGCAACTCCTAAGCATAGTCCAAACAAACAATATCTACCACCTAGAAAGACAAGGACAGAAGATGCACAGGAACACCATGACTTACAGTATCCCCTCTAAGACACACACCATCCAGAGTTAGAAATGCATGGATGTTCCTTCATAGTTGCTTGGTCAAAGTCATGGAGCTCTCCCCTTATCAGCCTTACAGGGTACCTTTCAATCCAAGGACTGCAGCAAATCAAGGAGACAGGGTAATTACCTTCTCCAAAATAATTAGGAAATGAGCAACAAATGCTAGCCCAGCCACTGATACAACATCCCACAAATAAAAAAAGAAATTACCAGTGTATTTTAATTAATACCAGTAATTTAATTCCACTCTTCAACTACTGACTTGAACCATTCTCCTTCTTGAAACTTTTCACAGTACAATTGGTTCCATGAAAACAGAAATAAAAATAAAGACCTTTGCAAGGCAAATGCAGTTACATTTGGAGTAACCATGTGACCTGATGTCATGAGATTAAGTGTCACATGGGCAGAGTCACATGATAAGCACCTCCTCCTCCAACCCAGAATGGTTCCAAACAAAATGGCTGCTGTAATGTACAGTACTTTAGGGTATTTTGAAAAGAAAATCCACCGATCATCTTAAAAACCTGACACCATTGAATGTTTGTCGCGATAGCTTAAACCAGGAAAGAATAAATGGGCAGAAATATTTGTAATGTTTTTGCTACTGCCAATGCAGAGTGCTATCTTCACTTGATCGATGTTCTTCAGCAACTCCCGGTCCTTGCTAACTTACATGAGAATTAATCACAGTAGCTGTCTTATTGCAAGAGCTTTGAAATCTCGCTGTGAGGGTGAAATTAACAATCAGATATTCTCATGGAAAACTTGTTTTTGTTAAAAATTGGCAGAGGGGGTCAATTTTGTTTAACATAAATGTTTAAAGGTTTCATATGACTTCCTGACTTTGTGGTTCTATTTAAAGAGCCTAAAGATCCCATATGCACTATTACCTGCATTTTTAACTCCTGTCAGCTTCAAATATTTGTTCACAAGCACTGCTAAATATCTCGGTTCTTCGCTGCTTTAAAATGTTACATTGGAGCGGATGCCATGTCTCACTATTCTTCACATCAAAATGTATCACCACACCTTTTGCATTGATTTGTATCTGTCACGTGTCATTTATTCTAGCTGTCCTCTTGAAGTCTGTTGTTATCTTCCTTAATTCTTCCAGGTTTTGTGCCATCTGTAATATGACTAGACCCTGAGTGATGTTCCTTAGTTTGTTACACTTCCAGACAGGATAGCCCAAATGTCAGGCACCTTCCAGTGACGAACACTGAACTGGTTCCCTTCTGTGTTCAGCCCTCCCCGCCCCCCCCTCAGTTGTATGTTTGCAACAAGGTTAACTTGGCAAGGATGTCTTCCATTATGCATAATCTTCCTCCCAGACTCCAATAAATTTCTGTTTTAAATGGAGCCAATTTAACCAGACTTTCAGACATTAATGAAGAGTGAGTTTATTAATCCCGACACATAAGACGAAACGCGAATGCCAAAAAACAGATTCGGAATAAGAAGTAAGTTCAAAAAAGTTTTATTTTTAACTTAAAGGTTAAAAAACTAACAGATATACAGATCAACATTTGAAATATTCACAAAGAGCAGGTAGTTAAACATTGCATCTTTTGCAGTCCAAGTTATTGGTAGAGTTGACATTCTTAGCAGGACAGATGGTTTTTGTGATTCCAGGTTTTGCCAGCTGATCGAAGTTCCACTGTCATGATTCAATTTTTAAATTGGTTTGCAGCACTCAGAGTGAGACTGTACCTTTGCCTGCAACACATGAGGGAATAGTCTTTCGACTGTGGCCTTCATAATATGCTAACATTTGAATCTTAGCTGGTCCACATGGGAGTGTTCAATCCCACTAGTTCACTCCAGTAGAGTTGCAACTGGCTTTCTATCCTCTATCCTTGTTTATTCTTCAAAGAGTAAAGCAGGATCTATGTGTGTAGTTTGGCATATAGGCCAGAACTTTCCCAATCTCTGAATAATGTGCACATTGATGAGTCCATTGAGATAATAAGGTGAGAAATGAGATTCATAACATTGGGAGGACAAGTCCAATTTTCCACAGCAATTACAGAGCAGTGCGAGGTCTGTTTGCATGAATTATTATTCCATTATTCCCTTATTTTACCTTATTTTCACTTCAAGAATCAGGATTTCTGACTGCAATTATATTTGAGTACAGGAACAAGGATGTCTTGCAACAATTATACAGGACCTTGGTGAGGCCACAACTGTAATATTGTGTGCAGTGTTGGTCTCCTTATCTGGGAAAGGAAGTTTTTGTTGTATAGGGAGCACAGCAAAGGTTTCCCAAGTTGATTCCTGGAATGGCAGACTGATGTACAAAATGAGATTGTGTTGGTTAGAATTGTATTCATCTGGAGTTTAGAAAAATGAGGAATTTAAGTGCAGAAAGACGGTCCCTGATCCTGGGGGAGTCCAGAACAGGGGGTCACAGTTCAAGGATAGGAGGCAAACCTTTTCAGACTGAAATCAGGAGAACTTCCTTCACCCAGAGAGTGTGAGCCCGTGGAATTCACAACCACAGAAAATGGTCAAATATTATGTGTTTTCAAGAAGGAGGTAGATCGAGCTCATGTGACACAAGGGATATGGGGGGAGGGCAGGATTTGGGATTGAACTTGATGATCAACCATGACCATGTTGAATGGTGGAGCAGGCTTAAGGGCCTACTCCTGATCCTACATTTTACACTTCTACATACAGTTAAATGCAGTTTCCAACTCTCCCAAATGCCAGAAAGAAACAAGAAGATGACAATTGCTGACATGAACAACAGAGTGGACACAGGTGTCACCAGTCCACTGCTTGCTCCTCTGCACCTCCACTTTGGGCAGCAGTGCCCAACATCCCAGGGCACACTCCATGGGCAGCGAGCACCTGAACCCCTAGCCATGGAGGTTGGCATCAGACATATACCAGCCTCTTCACTCACTCATGACACATTTCCAACCCACTTACAATATAGAGCTGCACTTCAGTGCCACAGTGGATGGCACCAATACCTTTCATTCTAATACTGCTGCCAGGATATTTTGGCAGAGTTGTGCACAGGAGTAGGCTACAAACCCCTGGTCTGGATCAGGGTGCATCGCAGAACTCCTTGTTTGCTCCCTTAGCATTCATTCACCTTGTACCTGCTGAGTAGCTCCCACTATCTCTGCCTTGTCTTATGATGTTTTGCCCCCTCAGTCAGAGCTTAAAGACTCACAGTATGTCTGTCGTACCTTGCAGCTTAGTGCAGGCATAAGATCAGGCAGCTGATCCTGGTTGTTAGCAGTGATTAGTTAAGGAAGTATTGCTCTACTGAACCATGATACATCAATCTCACACCTACACCGGGCACCAACAGCTTATAGATCAAATACACTGCATGTTCTTCAACCAAGTGGCCATGTCCCAATGTCAAAAAGTGTTAGAGTAATAGAACATGGAAACAGACCTTTCAGTCCAACTTGTCCATGCCATCCAAGTTTCCCAAACTAAACTAGTCCCACTTACCTGGCTGACTTTAGTCACATTTTCATTGAAACATTCCAAAGTAACACAATGCTGGTTTGATCCACATTTGAGTCTTAGCTTGATTGGACTAATTACAAGGACAGACTGAAGGCAGAGATAGCCTGAAGCTGTGTCACTCATAGTTACACTCCAAACACACTCCATGTCATTTGGCAATATTTATTATTTAACTCAGGAAACATCAAATATGTTTTTAACCATAACAGATTGTATCTCTGGGAATTACAGAGAAGGTGTCCTATAAACCCACATCGGAAAGGTCAAAATTTTGCACGGAGAATTCTAGTTATTTTCCTAAGAGCTCAGCTCTGAGGAATTTCCCTAATGCTTCGCAAAGTGAACTTGCAACTTGTTGAAAAGGTAAGAATTGGAATTGTTGGAAGAAGGAACATGAAGTGTATTGTGTGCACCATAAGTGGTGTGTAAATAGCCCTATAATTTGTGTGATAGACACAAGCTGCAAATTGCCATGGGTTGCTGGATTATTTGTGTTTCCCCACTATTATCCTCGAGGTAAGATGGGTAAAGAGTTGGAAATGAGCAATGCCATGGTAGGTAGGTAGGTAGGATAGCTCGTTAATGAGATGTTTTTGGTAAGACATATTGAGAAATCTTGCTCAGCCTGGAAATGAGAATCCCTTCAAAAAACTTAACACGACTTGCACTTTGCCAAAAAAAAAAGTGGTAGATTCATCTCATTAGATATAAGGTTTGAAAATGAGAATGAGATTTTTAAGCTCTTTGAGCCAATGTGGTTCATTCGGTACAACGGTGGTGGGTGAACTAGACTAGATCCAAGTCGAGAAATGGGCTTCAGAGTTATGGATGAGCTCAAGTTGATACAGCGTGCAAGTTTGGGATGGCCTTGAGAGCACAACATGGATGAAGGGATTAATAGTAGAAGAAATGAAGCAAGGATGAAGGTGCCCAATGCAATGGAAGTGGAAGTAAGAGGTTAAGAGACTATGTAGGCTCAGCTCAGTATCAGAAAACCTGGTGAGCAGTCATATACTCAGCCTTGGACAGTTCTTGGAGGAAAGAGTGGACCTTGTCACTCATATCAAAAGCAATGGAGTAAGTCTTCCCAATATTAAAGTTGAAAGGAATTTTGTCCTTCTCACTGTTAGATATGAGATGAGCATCAGTCAAAGCAGAGACAGTGGTGTTGTAGGATGTTATTGGCATGCCTTTACAATGTGATGTGCTGCTGAAGGTGTCTCTAAGGGGCCCACATAGTTAGCAATAGCAGAGCAGGCCAAGGATAGATCCTCGCTAGACTCCAGATTTACCAATGTGGAAGTGGAAAGAGAAATCATTGCAAGTGATCCTCTGGCCACAACGGAATATATAAGAAAAAGCTCCACCCACCCACTGGGATATCAACTGAGAAGGAGTAGGACGTTCCTGGTGAGGGTGGCTTGACGTCGTGATCCATGGGTCGAGTGCTTGGGGGGCACACATTGGAAGCATCTCTGACAAATAATCCAGCAACTTGTGCCAATGGGGGGGCTTTCAAACCTATCTCCCTACCCTATCACCCAGGGATGGGGGATGTTTGACAACTGAAGAGAGTCTAATGTGTCAACCCAAGGCCTCACATGGCCAATGGCAGGTGGACTTCCCAACACCTTCCTTGAATTGCATTGCAATGGGTTTGGAAGGCAGGTGGGTAGGTACTAGGAAAGGCATGTGGATAGGTACCAGGAAAGGGTGCTCATAGCTTTGTGTTTAATCTTACTAACACCTACCACATCCCCTCCCCAACATTACCCACTTCCTGCTAGCCAGACAATTCGCTCCCAGAGGAGTGTAAAATTCTGCCCCATATTTGAACCCATCCAAACAAAGTTCTATTTAGGTCACAACACAAAATGGCTAGGGGGATGAAGAAGTAGGTAATGTCTTGTGTTTCTTGGGACAATGATGTCTTATGTCCCATCGATGATGCAGGTGTGCTGAGGGAATCAGTGGAAATTAGGAACGTGCAGGAGGCCAAAATTAGGCATTTTCCAACTAACCCATTCAGAGATGTGATAACACATCTCTGAAGCAGGTGGAATTTGATCCTGGGCTTCCTAGGTCAGAGGTAGGACACTACCACTATACCACAAGAACCATGTGCATCTTTCTGGACCTTTTTTCCTCTGACAGGAATCCTGTGAATTTCTGTCTGGATCTTGGTGGTCCTCATAACTGGATATTGGAATACGTATTTAATCAAACTGATCAGAGATGTTATGACACACCTGTGATAACCCCTACAAGGTCCATGAAAAATCATTAATTAATGTCCTTACAGAGTTCATTGAGTATGAATTCCCTTGGTAACGGCCTTCCCAGTTGGAACTCATCACCTGAGCCCTTTAAAAAGCAGACCTAGTCTCCCCTTCTTGCAGCTCTCCCTCACCTCTGATAGTTTGCATTGCTCTTATTGGGCTTTGCAAGTAATTGGCTACATGAGCGATTTACTGGTGGTAGTTGATAGATGAAAAAAATGTCATGGTGATTTAGTGATGGGGAGAAAAAAATCAGTTGTGTTTAAGAGCAATTCTGATTGTAAAAAATAAAGAAATGAAGCAGACCCAGGAATGGGTGTGCAGAGCTGATTGTCTCAGGCTGGTACTAGCCTGTGTACGTCACAAGTAGTGGCTCCATTTTGGTGTTTAGCAATAAATGATGTTCCTTTCCAGTCAGGCTTCCTGAGCCATTACAACACCTCTGGAGAGGTGTACCTTGTCCCTGAGACTCCTGGCTCAGACGTGAGGAGTGACTGAAACAACTACACAGACTGAATCGATGTGTTTCACCCCACCATCAGATTTATCACGGACTAGTCTTAAGTATCTATCTCATTCTTGGACACGTGCACCTCCATCAAGGTTGTGCACCTCAGCATCTCACTCTAACGCAAACCCATGGATAACGTCACGATGCTGCACTCCTCTAGCTTTTCACCCAAAACATTTTAAAATAGCCACCCCCTACAGAAAAGCCCAACGCATACACAGAATCTATTCGGACGAGGAAGAAGATGACGGACACCTGTAAGAGCTCAAGGATGCCTTCATAAGTACAGGGTATGATGCTCAATTGGTTGACCATCAGTTCCGACATGCCACAGCGAGAAACTGTAATAACCTCCTCAGGATACAGATATGGGATGCCACCAATAGGATACCCTTCATTGACCCGGGAGCTGAAAGACTACGCCATGTTCTTCACAGTCTGCAACACATGATGATGAGGACGAGCACCTCACCAAGACCTTCCTTACACCTCCACTTCTTGCCTTTAAACAACCACCAAACCTCAAATAGATCATTGTTCGCAGTAAACTGCCCAGCCTTTAGGACAACATCGACCATGAACACTGTCAGAGTGTACGCAGCAGATATTCATGTGACTCGGCCAACATTGTCTATCTCATACACTGCAGGCAAGGATGTCCCAAGGCATGGTACATTGGCAGGACTGAACAGACACTACAACAATGAATTGACACTGTGCAATGATTCTTCCCAGTCAGAGAACAGTTCAGCGGTCTGGGAAATTCGACCTCAGGCCTCCGGGTGACCATCCTCCAAGGCGGATTTCGGGACAAGCAACAATGCAGAGTGGCCGAGCATTCCTATGGGGAAGGCCTGAACCGGGACCTTGGGTTTATGTCACGCTACAGGTGACCCCACTACACTACACACACACATTCCTACATATTCACACACTCATGCAGACCCCCTCTCATACACAAGCTCTCTCTCATATGCACACACATGCACATCCCCCGCACTCACACCCAAGCATGCATCCTCTCACAGATTTATTACCTCATCACACTCACACACACACTTGACCAAGCTTACATACCCACATGCATACACTCACTTTCACACACACACTCTGTCTCTCCTGTACGCACACATATATAAGTTTGTGGGGTGAATTTGCATTTGCAGAATTACATTTTGTTTTGCTCAAAAACTGCATGAATCTATGTAAAGTTCTGTGGGCCCCACTTTAGAAATAGAATTGACTCAACATTGGTACAGACTTTACCTTCACATATTTAATGCATTGTCTGAGCTGAGATGACACCTATTATTAGATAAGCTAATGCCACCTTGAGAATGTAATTCTGGCATTTAAATATTAAGGAATCTAAACCACCATATCCCATTCTAAAAGATGAAAGACTTAATGTAAATTTTTTTAAGAACTATAACCTGATGTTGTTTGATTTTTAACTGACGTTTAAAATATCATTCCAACTCCATGACACTGTAATCTTTGACTATAAATTCTGTGTCGTATGATCATGTTCCACAACCACCCGATAAAGAGGCAGCACCTCAAAAGCTAATGCTTCCAAATAAACCTGTTGAACTATAACCTGGTGTTGTGTGATTTTTAACTTTGTCCACCCCAGCTCAACACCAGCATCTCCAAATCATGACGACCTAAGGAGGACAACATTGAAAAGTTGCAGACAAATGCAATGAGCTGAGAACCATCCAATCCACTGGACCTCAGAGCAGAGGCTCTGGAGGAAGATTGTGATATCAATCATATGACAGACTACTGTTGGTCAAGAGAAAGGATAGTCAAAGTGTCAGAGAATGTCATTTGTAACTTTGATCAGAGCTGTTTCAGGGGTGTGGCAAGGATACAAATATCCTTGGTATTTGGCTGGGTGTGGGTGTGGGTTGGCTGGCAGCAGTGGATAGAATGGCCATGTTCGTGAGATTAAATGTGATATTATGGACTCTTATCCTGATGTCTGGCAACTTCCCCGTAAGCCCATAGCAATTCTATATAAAGCAAAGAAGACATGGGGTCCACCTGCCCTTGGGGCAAGTGAATCCCAACATTTACTACAGCAGGGCATCCGCCAGTTTCTTCCATATTTGGCTGAGTATAGAAACAGTTTGAAGTCTGCCAGATCCCACTCCTGGGCAAGAAAAGGGATGGTGCTTCTTTATTGGCTGCCTGAAAATGTCGAGGCCGTAAGCTCTCTCATCTTACTGTGGCCCTGCCATGAGCATCACATGTCCCCTTTCCACTTCTCTTCATCCAGATCCAGCAATGGTCCTCTGAGGGTGATCAAATGTAGTTCCACTAACAGACACCAATTCCAGTGGCGCTGCTGGAACCATTCGATGGGCCGGCAGCTCTTGGGAGTGAGCTTCCTTTCAGATGGAGATGTAAGTCTTGCCTCAAAACCGCTAAATGTAAATTGGCTGCGGGGCCACCTATCAGTGAAGGAGCATGCTCTGCACAGGCATCCCTGCCAAGATATTAGCTCCATAGACAGGACCTAATGGGAAATATGGACACAGATTTTGGAGGTGTTTGCAAGTTCAATGCTTTTAGATTTGTACTGCTTAGTACTTCAAAAAAGAGTGCAGACACGATTGAATATCCGAATCTGACTGACAATGGGAAACTTTTAGTTTCATCGACCGTTGGTGTTATCTGGCGGTATAGGTGGCTTCTGCATTGGCGAGGTCCGGTCAGGACTCATAGTGGTGAGGGCATTGGTGGAGACAAGATGGCACCAAAGAGTGGCAACTTTCATTCCAGCATCAGTGACGAGGCGAAGGGGACCTGTGCCTGGCCACCAGGCCCACAGCCCATGATGGAGTATTTAACAAGATGGGCTGTAAAGATGAGCATTCTTTATTCCTTCATGTTTCTGCCTTTAGATTCAATGCTTTGGTTTATTTTCTTTTTAAAATTGTAGCGGAAAGTGAAGACATTATAACCACACTTTTCACTGTTACAAAATACATGTGGCTCTGAACTAATCAAATCAAACAATCCAATTCAAGTTCAGGATTTCATCCAGCATTAGGTAGCAACATCCTGAGCTTTGTTAAGAAGGAGTTGAATTTTTTTGCGGAAAATAATTAGAAGACTTTATCTGCATACAATCTAGCACACAACTGATACACTGGTTCTCAAGTTAACGGCCTCTAACTTTCATGAAGCTTTCCACACTTTCAGTGGCAGGGAAGGTATGTCATGTGATCAGTTATACTTGTTGAACTGAGGACAAACCAGAAGATATCAATTGCTTTTTACAGCATCAGCCCTCCCCTCTAAGATTCATTGTGCAAGGAGTTGCTGTCTAGTTGTATTTACTGACACTTACATTTCTTTTTATAACTGAGATATTTCACACAGTCGTACAACAATTCAGTCCACACTGTTAGGTAAACGGAAATACTCCATTCCAAGACTTGACTTCTCTGGAGAAGTGATGATTTAGTAATGAAAGAGTAAAAGCTCCGCACTTTTGGAAGGATGTCAAGACCTCAGAGAGAATGAAAAGGAGATTTCAGGAGATGACGAGTTTTGAAACATAAACAAGCAGAACCCCTTTCAATTAGCAGGTCCAAAGAACATGGATTTAAGGTTAAAAAAAATCACAGCAGAGGATGCAAATTATTTTCTGCGTCACTGATAAGACCTGGGAAAAATGACTTGAAAGTTTGGAAATAAATCCAACAGGTACTGTCAAATTGGATAAACAGGTAATGGAATAAAATTGCAATACTCTAAGGAAGGAGCAGAGGGAAATGAACTAACTAGATGTCACTTTCAAGGATGCATAATGGTCTCTTTGTAAGTTATTTCTACTGACACCATTCTACAACTTCTCAATACTTCAGTGTTATCAAAAACTGTGATGGCTATGCATATGCACTGAGGACAGGAACAGTCAATTAGACACTCAATGCTGATGTGGTACTCACATTCTTGCAGTTCTTTAATCTTCATCGGTCCCAATTAATCTTCCAATGCATGTGGTTTAGGGGAGACAATGGCCTAATGATATTACCACTAGACTATTAATCTAGAGACCCACGTAAGGATACCTGTGTTCAAATCCCACCACGGCAGATGTTAGAACTTGAATTCAATAAGGAAAAGAAAATCTGGAATTAAGAGCCTAATGATGACCATGAAACCATTGCAGATTGTCAGGGAAAAAAAAACATGTGGTTCACTGTAGGGAAGGAAACTGTCATCCTTACCCGGTCTGGCTTAATTGTGGCTCTGGACCCACAGCAATGTGGGTGACTCATAACTGCCCTCTGGGATGGACAATAAAATGCTGGCCTAGCCAATGACATCCATGTCCCCTGAATGAATAAAAAACATAATGCAATATTGATGTTGCTAAATTTGAAAGCAATGGGGGAACACGTTGTAATTCTAAAGTAGCTGTACATGAGCAGTTAGTGTAGAACCACAACTCCATTGAGAAATCCATTGGTTTTCAAGGCAAACCCACCATATTAATGTGGTGTGCTGCACAATCACACAATGTACTGGCACCAGTGTAAACACAATCTGTCGTATTTACAGGACCACTAACACTCCTGCTGGACTCCTTACTGTTCACAAATTCCACAGTTACATTTTTTGTGGTCCTCTTCATATACTCCACCAAACTATGCAAAGAACTTAGTAACTTAAGACTCGTTCAAAGCATTTGCCAGCACTGAAATTCAGTCCGTCACAACTGGCAAAACCTTTTAAAAAAGCTGGAAGCCACAGAGCAAGTAATACACCGTTTTCAAAGCATGCCTTCTCCATCCTGCTCTGACGAAGCAATATTAACTCCTTAAAAGAATACAAATAAACTTTTAGTTTACTCAAGTTAAAAAATCGAATTGAGAACTTACATGTGCAAACTATCTTCTCTGGGCCTAAGCCGAACAGCAATGCTGTGCAGTACAGGTAAAGCAGCTGTGGAAGTGAATGCTTTCAGGAGCAGCTCAAGCATACATGGAATGTCGACAGTGTGGGCAAAGGGCAATGAAAGGAGCTGCAGCTAGAGCCAGAGCTGCCTGGTGCTGAATCATTCACAATACCATCGAGCCGTCACTTTTCAGCTCATTTCAGTTTGCTTTCACATCAACAACCACACCTACCCAAGCAGCAATGAACTTGCAGCTATACACAGTTATCCACCCCTGAGGAGGAGGATTCTTGAAGAAAGGGACAAAAAAAAAATCAGCTTTACTTCTTCACCTTAACATATTGCAAAGCCCACACCAACCAATTCAACCATATTTCTGTTCAATCAGACCTACATTTGTTGCCCAACCCTAACTGCCCTTGAACAGAGAGGCTTGCTCAGCCATTTCAGAGGGCAATTATGAGTCAACCTAAATTGCTGTGTGTCTGAAGTTACAGGTGGCTACGCTAGGTTCACTAATGTCCTGTAGAGAAGGAAATTGTTGTCCTTATTTGGACTCTCAGAAATGTCGATGACTCTTACCTGCCCTCTGGGATGGGCAATGAAATGCTGGCCTAGCCAATGACGTCCACATCCCCTGAATGAATAAAAAATATAACGCAATATTGATATAGATTTCTTGCCCTAAACAATGTTACTGAACCAGATGAGACCTTGCAATAGCAATGATGGTTATGGTCTCCATGACTGGGATTGGTCTTGTATAATGGATTTATTGATTTACAACACTGGCATCCACCTGGCAATGTGGGGAAATGGAGGACAAATCCTAGCCAAACAATTATCGCCCCATCAGTCTACTCTCGATCATCAGTAAAAGGATAGAAGGTGTCATCAACAGAACTATCAAGCAGCACCTGCTTAACAATAACTGCTCAGTAATGCCCAGTTCCACCAGGGTCACTCAGCTCCTAACCCCATTACAGCTTTGGTTCAAACATGGACAAAAGAGCTGAATTCCAAAGGGGAGGTGAGAGTGACAGTCCTTGATATCAAGACTGCATTCAATCTAGTGTAGCATCAAGGAGCCCTAGGAAAATTTGAATTACTAGGAACCATTGGGGAAAATTGGTCACTGGTTGGAGTCATACCTCGTGCAAAGGATGATCAGGACATCTCCCAAGTGTTCTTCAGGGTAATGTCCTAGGTTCAGCCATCTTCAGCTGTTTCATTCATGACCTTCCCCCCATTATATGGTCAGAGTGAGGATGTTCACTGGTGATTACACAATGTTCAGCACCACTTGTGACTGAACAGTCCATGTTCAAATGCAACAAGACCTGGACAATATCCAAGCTTGAACTGACAAGTGGCAAGTAATATTCAGGCAACACAAATGTCAGGCGATGACCATTCCAAGAAGGTACAATTTAACCATCGCCCCTTGGCATTCAATTGTATTGACATCTTGGAGTTACCTTTGACCAGAAACTGAACTGGATACACACATAAACACAGCAGCTACAAGAGCAGGTCAGAGGATAAGAATATTGCATTGAGTAACTCACTCCTGACTCTTCAAAGCCTGACAAGCATCTACAAGGTTCAAGTCCAGAGTGTGATGGAATACTTTCCACTTGCCTGGATAATTGCTGCTCAAACTACACTCAAGAAGCTTGACACTATCCAAGACAAAACCCCCAATTTGGCTGGTACCTCATTCACTCCTACTGTTGCTGATGCTCAGTAATAGCTGTATATACCAGCTATATGGTGCAATGCAGAAATTCACTAAGGCTCCTTGACCAGCACTGTCCAAACCCATGACCACTTCTATCTAGAAGAGCAAGGGCTGCAGACAGAGAGGAACTCTGCCACTTGCAAGTTCTCCTCCAAGCCAATTACCATCCTGACTTGGAAATAGATCACCATTCCTTCACTGTCGCTGTGTGAAAATCCTGGAACTACCTGCCTAATGGTATTCGAGTCTACATCCAGCACATGGACTGCAACAGTTCAAGAAGCCAGTTCACCACCACTTTCTCAAGAGACAGGCAATGAATACTGGCCCATATCCCACTAGAGAATAAAAGAAGAATCCATATTCCACCAGCTGTCGAAGTGGGATTTGAACCCAAGAGTCCATAGCTTGACCCTGAATCTCTAGATTACTAGTCCAGTGGCATTATCACTACAATGTTGTCTTCTTCGGTACTCTTGAATGAAGTACTTTTGAAGTGTAGTTACCATTGTAATATAAGAAACATTGCTGCTAATTCGCATAGAACATAGGCTCAGAAATTACAATTTGGTCGTGACCAGGCAATCTATGACATTGATGCTGGTTGAGGGAGAATATTAACCAGGATATGTCTCAGTTCTTCTTTGATAAAGTGCCATTAGTCTTCTACATCCAGTCAATAGGGCAAACAGAGTCTTTGTTTATCATCTCATCAAGGAGACAACACCTCTAATGGAACAACATTCCCTCACTATTGCATTGAGTGCCAGCCTTGAATATTTTGCTGGTGCCTTAAAGTGAGGTTTGAACACTATTCTTCGAGCACAGAGATGAGAGCATTATCAATTGAGCAACAGCTGAGAAGGGCCTGGGAGGACAAATGGCATACCCCGATCATATAGACATAAGAAATAAGAACAGGAGTAGACCATCATCCTGAGCCCCTTGAGCCTCCTCAGCCATTCCATGAGATCAATCGTTGATCTCAACCTCACCTTCCTTCATGGACTCATCGATTTCCTCAGTGTCCAAAAATCTATTGATTGTCTCGTCCTCCTTCCCATCTTGAATGTGTTTTTCTTCCGAACATCCACAACCCTTTAGAGTAGAGAATTCCAAAGAGAATTCAGAAGCCTCTCAGTGAGGACGTCTCTCCTCAGCCACGTTCTAATTGGCTGATCCCATTTATCCTAAGAATTTGGGGAGAGGGGTTAGTTAAATTGCTTAGCCCCTGAAGATGGATGTTGGATTGTGATACATGATTAACTTACATCCTGTGAGTAGGATGCAGGTAGTACACAACTTACTGCCATCTACTCATTATAACAATTTAAGCATACAGTTGATAACACCCACGCTGTACATTAGTTGCAGCCACCAACAGAGAGCCCTATATATCCCACAGTACTTAAAGCTAGTCTATATCACTTTTGGAGGTATCTATCTGAGACTTTTAAATGAAGTAGTGAGAACATTGGGGTGTCTTAACTATAATCTTCCCAAGCTTTCTCTCGATTCGGCAACTATCCTTTCCGTTTAGAAGATTGGACTTCAGGTTGAGACAGTAATTACAGGATGTCATGTTGAGGTTGTACAGGAGCTTCTTCTGGAATACTGTGTCTAGTTCAGGTCTCCCTGCTATTGGAAGAATATTATTAAGCCAGAGAGGGTTCAGAAGATATTTACCAGGATGCTGCTAGGAATGGAGGGTTTGAGTTATAAGGAGAGGCTGGATTGGCTTGGATGTTTTTCACTGGAGTGTAGGAGGTTAAGAGATGACCTTATAGAGGTTTTTAAAATCATGAGGGGTATAGATAAGGTAAATGGCAGGGTCTTTTCCGTCAGGTTGGGGATTTCAAGACTAAAGGGTATGCTTTTAAGGTGAGAGGCAAAAGATTTTAAAAGGACACGAGGGGCCACACTTTTACCCAGAGAGTGGTTTGTGTGTGAAATAAACTTCCAGAGGAAGTGGTGGATACAGGTACAGTTACAATGTTTAAAAGACATGTGAATAAAAAATGTTTGGAGGAATATGGGCCAGGAGCAGGCAGTTGGGAGTAGTTTAGTTTGGGATTATGGATGGCATGGACTGGTTGGACCGAAGGGTCTGTTTCTGTTCTGCATGACTCTATGACTCTGCAGACCCAATTAGTTTAACATCAGTTATCAGGAAATTACAATGGTCAACTTTCCCACTGATGGTCTCTCTGTGGAAATAACAGGACTTTCAATGGGTCAGAATCCAGTGGGATCTGTAATGGACTTTGCCCAGTCTCTAACTTGGATTAAACTCTAACCTGCGGGTTGTGAGAGGGCCACCGGGGCATGGCATGAGTTACAAAAGGTCAGTTGGTGTTGGATCTGAGGCTGCATCAACAGGAGGAATGCAGAGGAGAGAAAGGAACAGGAGAGGTTCCCTCTTCTTGGAGTCTTACCCAAAGCTCCTGCTGTGGAAACAGAATGGATGTACTGAGATGAGCTCTTCCAGAATCAGAGAAAGAAGACAACCTCTCCAATTTATGGAGGTGCAAATGGATGTGGCGGAGGGAGTCAGCAGCAGGGTCATGCTCTTCCCAAACTGGAGGCAGTGTACCAAGAGGATTGAGGATTTCAGAAGGTTGGAAAAGAACATGGCACTAACACTTTCAATTGTAATCTCCTGAACACTTCCTCCCATGCCTGTTGAACATTTACACAGCCACAGCTTATTGACACCTTACACCCATGCCTCACGGTTACCCTACATCAACATTGTCCTTCCCTGCTGTACATATAAGCTGATTCAGCGATGCACAATGCTCTGCTTTCTCTCCTTGCAGGAGAGAGCACACAACCTCAAGGAGAGTCAAAAGCCTGGGGTTGGTTCTCTAAATGACAGACACCTTATCGGCCCACCGGTCACACATGCTGAATTGGTCCATTGGGAAGCCCGTTCCTTGCAGGAGTCTGCAGGCATCAACAGCTAGAGCTAGCCATGCCAGCCTGAGGCACTGTACTCAGACAAGTTCAGAGCCTGTAGGTGCTGTGCTGGCAGTAAAGGTGAGGATCTTACCTGGCCAGGTTCTTACCTGGTCAAAGCTCTTCAGTTTCACTGTTCAAAGGCTTCTCAGTGTGTCAGTTTCATTAAAGCATTCCTGACCATACACTCATTGTGGTGATCCTGGCCAGTCACTGACAGCTCGAGAAATAGGTTCCTCTGCCTCTTCAGTGCAAAATCCTTGGTGAAAGCAGCATGCAATTACCTGTTTGAGTATTTAAGTGACACTGATGGTTGTGTCTTACATTCAAACTGGCCCACGTGATACATGGCAGATGTCGAGAGCCTTTTCTGCAGGTATTTATATCTCTGTATGGACCCGAACCCATATTCACTTGCCAATGAGAATTTCCCACTTGAGATATTTTTATTAAGAATTATTGTAATGATTTATAATCAAGAGTAATGATGGAACACGTTGAAAATTTTCATCTTATCACAATGAGGCAGCATTTATTTGCGATGGGTAGAGCACACCTTACAGACCAAATTCAACTTTTTGAAGAGGTGACTAAAGTGCTAGACTGAGAAATATTATTTATGCAGATGGCATTTGATAAAGTCTCCCAAAAAAGACCATTGGCTAAAGTTGGAGCTTGGTGCATTTGAAGGCAGTTTGTTTGCGTGGCTCAGAAATGGGAGATGTGACAGGAGACAACACACACACTCTGTTAAAAAGAAAGACTTTCATTCATACAGCACCAATAATGACCACCAGATGTCTCAAAGAACTTTACAATCAATATGGTACTTTGTAAAGTGTAGTCAGTGATGAAATATAGGCAGTTGGTTGAATGTGACCAGTGCTGTTTCAAAAAGATGTGTGTCAGGAGCCCAACCATTCTACATATTGATTAATAATTTAAAATGATGAGATGGAATATCAAATACATATCCAAACTTGTTGATGACACAAAGTTGGGCAGCACTGTATTTAATTTATTTATTGTCACGTGTATCTTGTTCTCAAAATACAATGAAAAGTGGTGTAGGCAATGTAGGCTGTTACTCAGAGTTACAAAGAGATATTAACAGAGAAACTCAGCAGGCCTGGCAGCATCTGAAGAAAGATCACTGGACTCAAAACATTAACTCTGTTGTCCCTCCACAGATACTGCCAGACTTGCTGTATTTCTCCAGCAATTTCTGTTTTAGTTAGCCAGAACATTAGCCCGGGGTTTTGAATGACTAGTCACATTATATAAGGCCATGACCTACTCAGATGCCTAAGAAATGGAACTCGCTCAGGCAAGTGCAGCAAGAAGGAAATTAAAGGTGAAACTGAGGACACACTATCATTTGATTTCACAATCATCGCCACCAACTGACTGCATGAAAAATAACTCACAGTGATAAGCTGAGCATTATGGTGCTTAAACCAATGCCGGCTGAAGTATAGTGCAGGTAGAGAACAAAGATTGCACTTGCTGGAAATTGGAAATAAAATGCAAAACTGTTGCTGGAAATCAATGAAATGTTACAGTGTAGAAGTAGTCCATTTGGCCCACGGTGCCTGGAATGTACGCCTGGAATTAAGACTCCAATGATGACCAAGAAACCATTATTGATTGTCAGAAAAACCTATCCTGTTTGTTTAGGGAAGGAAGCTCCTTTTGTTACCTGGTCTGGCCTGTATGTGACTCCAGATTCTTGGTGGATAATAAATGCTAGTCTAGCCCAGACACTTTAAATGATGATTTTTTTTAAAAATCAGCATTCTTGCATACTCAACTCATTGCTAATGGAAACTCCGACTGCCACTATTATTCCTTTAAGCTCCAATGTTTAATGAGCTTCCAAGCATCACCGCACTCATTCTTCCAGTAGATCTGCACCTTAAAGTCTCTTCCCAGATATGGCCTCCTGTTGAGACCCCTTATCCCCAGCATCCCTCACCTCCCCCAAAACAATCCCCTTCTCCATCTCCTAGCAACTTGTCCCATAAGCTCCTCTGCACATTCTCTCAGGCTCACCAAGAAAATGGTTACTAAGTTACCAATGTCTAGAAGGAACTGGACTATGCAGAAGCCTTTAACAGTCACAAAATAAACTACTCCAGAAGTAATGAGATCAACTCCTGCAGTTTACTGAAATTTCTAAAATGTATGGAAAAGCATCCAAAATGAATAAAATTACAGTGAAAGTCAGAAGGAGATTTGTGTGTCTATTCCAAGTTGACACTTTAGTATTACACTGTCAGAAGTATTGTCTTTCAAAAAACTAAGATGTGAATATAGGAGGTATGGTCAGGAAGTTTGCAGATGACACCAAAATGGGTGACTTTGTGGACAGTGAAGATAAACAATGGAACCTTGATCAGATGGGCTATTGGGCCGAGGGGTGGCAGACGGAGTTTAATTTGGATAAATGTGAGGTATTTCATTTTGGTAAGGCAAACCAGGGCAGGCCTTATACAGTTAACGGTAGGTGTCTCAAAGCTGGTCCCTTTTTTCTGAAAGCTGTTCCTTCTCTCAAGGTTACTTTGTCCCTGATGTTCTTCGTAGGGGTCAATAAAACATTTCCAGTTCCAATTAGACTGGTTTGGTACAGAGATTAAAGGATATCGAGAGGTCTTTTTGTTTATATGTAAACAGATGAGACTTCAGGCCAAGGTGGTCATGTTTTAGAAGTGACCTGTATAATGAAAGGGGAGTGGTCAGCTGTCTCGCTGGGCAGTTCAGTCCAGAACTAATTAGGAGTTCAGCTGTGTGGAAACAGGCTTTCTCTCTCTCTCTGCCCTTTTAACTTCAATCTGTAAGCATTCATTCCTTTCTTTTTACTGTTTTTAAGAGGGTTTGCTTATTGGGACATTTGTGTATATTTGGAACAGCATAATTAAGTTTAGTTTGGATTGACTGAGTTCTGTAGGTGTTCTTTATTCTGTTCTTTGTGGTTCATTGTGTAATTTTGTGAATAAATTTCTGTCTGTTTTAAAACCTAGTAGCCAACCTAGCTAATTTACCCTGGGTAATTTTCACTGTACACTTAATGAAGCAAATTGCAAAGTTATGGTCTGGGTTGCCTGCTCAAGAATGTGGGCGGCACGGTGGCACAGTGGTTAGCACTGCTGCCTCACAGCGCCAGAGACCCGGGTTCAGTTCCCGCCTCAGGCGACTCTCTGTGTGGAGTTTGCACATTCTCCCCGTGTCTGCGTGGGTTTCCTCCGGGTGCTCTGGTTTCCTCCCACAATCCAAAAATGTGCAGGTTAGGTGAATTGGTCATGTTAAATTGCCCGTAGTGTTAGGTGAAGGGGTAAATGTAGGAGTATAGGTCTGGGGGGTATATGCTTCGGAGGGTCGGTGTGGACTTGTTGGGCCGAAGGGCCTGTTTCCACACTGTAAGTAATCTAATCTAATGTTTTGAGTGGTCTGGCCTAGTCCATAACACAACACCCTGGGGAGTGTTATGAGACCTAAAGGTGCAGATGCAGAGTTCCTTGGAAGTGGAGTCACAGGTCAACAGGATAGTGAGGAAGGCATTTGGCACACTTGTCTTCATTGGTCAGAGCACTGAGTACAGCAGTTAGGACATCATGCTGAGGTTGTACAGGGCATCAGTGAGGCTACTCTTAGAATACCATGTCAAATTCTGCTCTCCCTTCTTTGGGAAACATGTTGCTAAACTTGAGAGGGTGCAGAAAAAATTTACAAGAATGTTGCTGGGACTGGAGGGCTTGAGTTATAGGGAGAAGCTTTGCCCTTCGAATGGTCGGAGGCTGAGGGGTGACCTTATAGAGGTTTATAAAATCATGAGGGTCATGGATAGGGTGAATACCCAAGCCTTTTCCCCAGGGTAGAGGAGACCAAAACTAGAGGGCATAGGTTTAAGGTGAGAGGGAAAAGATTTAAAAGGGACTAGATAGGTAGCTTTTTGGCAAGGAGGATGGTGCATGTATGAAATGAGCTGCCAGAGGAAATGGTGGAGGCTGGTACAATTACAGTATTTAAAAGACATCTGGATGGGTTGATGAATGGAGAGGGTTTAGAGGGATATGGGCCAAGTGCTGGCAAATGGGACTCGGTCAAATTGGGACGTCTGATTGGCGCTATGTAACTCTATGACTCTATGGATAATTGACAAATTATTACTGTGCGAGGGGGGGTTGTTGATGGGCTTTTTGAAGAAGTGTTTGCTGAAGGCCTCTTCATACCTTTGATAACATATTCAAATTTGTGAGGTTAAAGAGATGATTTACTCTGGAGGGTGGCTCTCTAAACTGGTAGTGCTGGCATCGGCTCAGCTGATCATCCGATCTGCATGCCCCTGAAGACATTAGGTGCACGTGTGGCACCCTTATAGTGACCTGCAGCTCAGGGATGTGCACGTGCTCAGAGTGTACTTCTAGAACCTGAAGGGTCTGCAGAACCTAATATTTTCCATTTCAGTCTGGTCTCTCCAGCCTGAAGAACAGCCTTTCTGCATTCCCTCTGCCAAGTCCTCTGAGCTCTGCAGCACATTCCCGATAGATTGTCCCTTGTTTCTCTAAACACCAATGAATATTGGCCGATTTTGCCGAGTCTCTCCTCCCAAGGAAACCCTGGTCATTTGCAGGAGCCATTGTGCTCCTCTTGCCAGCAGGTACTGCTCATGAAGAATGACTGTGTTAGAACCATAAGAAGGGCAGGTGATGATATAGGCTGTTGTTCTAGTGGAGGTTGCTCATCAATAAACACTTGTATGTACACATTGGGTGAAGGGAGACTACCTACCATTCTCTACCACGTTCCTACGCCATTGAAGTCTTCTTTATTTTGCCAACATTCCCATTCTTCATTCCACCTCTGCTACTAACCCCTTACCCTCTCTATTCCCTGTAATGATTGTTACGACGGCCCAGAATATGAGTTCCCTGATTGGGGCTGTTAACCCGGTCCAATCAGGGAGCCCTTGAATGACTGATATAAACAGGAGCGTCAGAGTTTCTGTTCACTCTGAGAGCTGGCTCTGAGCGAGCTGGATCAGTGCCAAGTATAGATAACATCGAACATAGAACAGCACAACACAGTATAGGCCCTTCGGCCCTCGATGTTGTGCTAACCTTTTAGTCTACTCTCAGATCAAACTACAAACCTTTCATTTTACTATCTTCCATGTGCCTATCCAAGAATCACTTAAATGTCCCTAATGTATCTGACTCTACTACCACCGCTGGCAGTGCATTCCACACACCCACCACTCTCTGTGTAAAGAACCGACCTCTGACATCATCCCTAAACTTTCCTCCAATCACCTTAAAATTATGTCCCCTCGTGATAGCCATTTCCACCCTGGGAAAAAGTCTCTGGCTATCCATTCTATCTATGTTTCTCAGCATCTTGTACACTTCTATCAAGTCACCTCTCATCCTTCTTCGCTCCAATGAGAAAAGCGCTACCTCCCTTAACTTTTCGTCATAAGACACACCCTCCAGTCCAGGCAGCATCCTGGTAAATCTGCTCTGCACCCTCTCTAAGCTTCCACATCCTTCTGATAATGAGGTGACCAGAACGGAACACACATTCCAAGTGTGCTCTAACCAGGGCTCTATAGAGTACTATGCACGTGTAAATAAAGGTTAACTTGGTGATGGCATACTGGCCCTTGCACAGTTATTTTGGTCGTGACATGATCTCCTTTTGCTGTACATCAATGTCATTATGAAAGTTATTGATTTTCACCCTCCACTTACAAATATCGTCCTTTTCCTGCTCCCATTTCCCGGACTTAACAATCACTTGAAAGTTGTCCATTTATAACATCTCCCCATTCTGTTGAAAGGCAGAATCATTAATTGTTCCTTTCTCTACAAATGCTGTCTATGCTTGTTGAGTGTTTTCTGTCTTTGATTCAAGGCTTCAGAATATGTAGTATTTTGTGTGGCTTTATAAAAATGTATCCCTTTTTTCATTGTGAGAGGAGTCTCAAAAAAGGGTGCAAATTAACCCCCTGGCAGAACCAAAAGAAAGATAAATTCTGTTTTTTAAGTTTCAAAGTTTGTAGCTTTGAGAAGTAGACCAACAACAATATTTTTCATGCGAATTGAGGTCCAAAGTTCCAACAATGGAGGAATTGGTGCACAGCATCTCATTCTCTCATACGCAACACAATGAGGGAAGTTTTACATGAAAATATCTTGCATTTAGACAGGGCTTTTGCCTTATTAAACAGACCTTCATTGAGGAGAATGCAGATATTGCAAAACCAGAAGAGTGGATGACAAGCACCAGTAAAAGGGAGATTTGGTGAAAGTTTGGCTTTTAAGGAGGTGAGAAGGGTAACAAATTTTGTTTTTTTACTGCGGTGTTTCTCTGTTTTATATTTTTATGGTCTTGTGAGGTTATATTTGGCTTAAGGTTGTGTTCTAACACTGGTACATCAATTTTCAATCTCCCCCTCCCCCTCCATTAACTGATCTGCTGGTGAGTAATCATTACTCAATGATGTTGCTCTGTAATGGAGTCAAACTAGTTCCCATTTAACAGTAGCATGACAGTCTTAGCCATCCTCTCTACTTCTCCATTTGAATGAGGTTGGATGGCTACAACTTAAGACTGCTTGATTGCCACCTCCCTTTTTTTTAACATTAGAATCCCTACATTGTGGAAACAGGCCCTTTGGCCCAACAAGTCCACATCGATCCTTTGAATGGTAACCCACCCTGACCCAATCCCCTACCCTATATTTACTCCTCGCTAACGCACCTAACCTACACATTCCTGAACACTACAGGCAATTTAGCATGGCCAATTCACCAAACCTGCACATCTTTGGACTGTGGGAGGAAACCAGAGCACCCAAAGGAAACCCACGCAGACACGGGGAGAATGTGCAAACTCCACACAGACAGTTATCTGAGGCTGCAATCAAACCTGGGTCCCTGGCTCTGTAAGGCAACCGTGCTAACCACTGAGCTACTGTGCCACCCATGGTTTGTGAGTGAGGATTTTCTGAAGAGATCTATTGCCTAATTCCAGTTTCTCAAAGAAACTCTGTGCTGCTAAGATTCTTTTCAGTTCTCAGATCATCGAGTCAGCTGTGGGTGAGTGAAGTCCTGTCATTTCAATCCATTTTGAGTCATAGTCTCCTGTGAAATTGAACAAATTTCTTCTCTATCCTTTCTCTCTTCGGGAACTTCAAGAAAAATCAATGGCTTTTGTGACTCACACATTTGGCACAACAAAACGTATTCTTTTATTTCTTTTCAAAGTCACCGATTGGTGAGCTCTTGCTCTCTCTGCCCTTCATGTAACATCCCGTACCACTCCCCACCACCCCCCCACCCCCTCCCTCCGGCCCCACCACCCTTCCAGCCAAGTTCTGTGTAAAAAATACCTTTTCTTAATTTGGTCATGAGATGAGGGTATTGCTGGCTAAGCCAGTATTCATTAACCACCCCTAACATTCTTGAGACTATGATTGTGAGCTATGTTCTTAAACTGCTCCAGTCCTACAAGTGTATGCGCATCCATAATCTGTTAAGAACATAGGAACAGATGTAGACTATTCAGCCCATCAAGCCTGCTCTCCCATTCAATACGATTATGGCTGTTTATATACTTCAATGTCCTTTCACCCACACTACTCCCTAATCCTGGATTTCCAACAATGCAGGAATGACAATACAGTTCCAATTCAGAATGGCAAGTGGTTTGGAGAGGAACTTGCAGATAGTGGTGTTCCTAAGTAGCTACTTGCCCTTTGAGATAGTCATGGTTTGGAAGGTGCTGTCTGAGCAGCCTTGGAAAAATAATGTATCTTGTAGGTAGTACGCACTCTGCCACTGGGCAGTAATGAGTGGAGTGGATGTTGAAGGTGGTTTATGGGTTACAAGTCAAGTAGGCTACTTTGCCCTGGATAGGAATGAAGTTTTGTGAGTCTTCTCAATCTTGGTATAAGTATTCTATTATTCATTTACTAATAAATCTTCCGCTATCATCAAGTCTTGTCATGGCTCATGGTACCTTTAGCTCTTGGTTTTTTTATATTATATTTTGACCACCCTGCAGACAGAGTTGTGCACCCCGTGTCAAATTTTTCAGCAGTACAGATGTCTGAGGTTTCTCTCAGTTGTTGCTTCAGTGTTGATTATTGCCTTAGAACAAGACTCCATTATTTCTCCTAATCCATTGCTAGTGGCTCAGTAGTTAGCACTGTTGCCTCACAGCACCAGCGACCTAGGTTCGATTCCAGTCTTGTGTGACTGTCTATGTGGAGTTCGCACATTCTCCTCATGTCAATGTGGGTTTCCTTCGGGTGCTCTTCAAGATGTGCAGGTCAGGTGGATTGACCATGCTAAGTTTCCCTGCAGTGTCCAGGGATGTACAGGTCGGGTGGAGTAGCCATGGGAAATGTAGGGTTATAAGGTAGGGGAATGGTTCTGGGTGAGATGCAGTTTGGAGGGTTGGTGTGGACTCAATGGGCCAAATGGCCTGCTTCCACTCTGTGAGGATTCTATGATTCTTCTGATACAGTTATAACATTGGCATCTACTAGAAGCATGGAAAATTGCCCAGTTATGTCCTGTACACAAAAAGCAGGACAAATCTAGCCTGGCCAATGATTGCCCTATCAGACTACTCTCAATCATCAGGAAAGTGATGGAATGGACCATTAACAGCACCTCAATAAACATCCACACCTTCCACCACCAACACGGAGTAGCAGCAGTGTCCACAAGATGCACTGGCCAAATTCACCAAAGACCCTTAACCAGCACCTTCTAAACCCACTTCCACTGTCATCTAGAAGGAGAGGGACAGCAAATACATTGGTACAGCACCACCTGTAGGTTCCTCGCCAAGCCACTCACCATTCTGATCTGGAAATATACAACTGTCCTTTCCATGTAGCTGGGACAGAATCCTAGAACACCCTCCTTAACAACTCCTTTGAGTCCATTAAGCAAATACCAACCCACAGGATACAAAGGATGTGTGACATTGTATCAGATTTCCCAATTCTCCTCTCTCTACATATTCCCAACTTCATGGATGAAGTATTTCCATTGAGAAAATTGGTCAAGAGGATGTTCCCATATCCAAATAGATGGCCACCAATTTGTTCGGTAAAGCAGGTTCAGTCAGTTCTGCATTACTATGACTCCAGGAAAGCCACGATTCTCGAAGAAGGGATATATCAGAATAAAGTCCCAGCTTCCTGCATTTTGCAAGATGAGAAATCTTTGAATTGAGCTCTCTGTCACCTGTGCAAGCCAACTGTTCCAATTAATGATCAATAAATGTTAAGCATCTGGATTCTTGCTGCACTTCAACGCAACATCAATGAAGGAGGAGTTACTTCTCTCATACAGCTAATGCTTGGAGGACAAGTGTGAATACCTTGCCCAGTAACTAAATATTGAACCATTCCAAAACACAGGGCCTTCATCTTCAAAGGCAGAGGAGAGTGAATGAGATCACAACTAGTAAGCAGGCACAGAACTGTTACAAACTGCACATTGGGTCGAGAGTGCAAATTAGAAATACAAATACAAGTACTTGGAAGCTTGGAAACTAGGAAAGCTTCCTAAAATATACAAGCAGCCCAGACCATATTGAATCATCCCTGCTATGTTGTGAAGGAACAGGAGCCAGCCCAGACCAATGTATAACAAGCTTGTGGCTGAGCTGCTCGCTTGGCTGTGGTTGGTTTTGTGACGCAGTGTGATAACAACAGCATGGGTTCAACTCCCACACTGACTGACGTTACCATGAAGGACCCTCTCCTCATCCCCTCCCTCCAACTGAGATGTGGTGACCCTCAGACTGAACCACTGTCAGTTATCTCTCTCTCTCTAATGAGAGAGCAGCCTTATGTACTCTGGGACTATGGTGACATTACCTTACCTTTCTTATTGATGATGTGGAGGTGTCTGAGGTGTATTGGACTGGAGTGGACAAAGGCATCAGGTAGCTGGAGCAGAACTGTGAAAGCTAGTGCTTCCAAATAAATCTATTGGACTATAACCTGGTGTTGTGTGATTTTTAACTTTTACCTTATTGATAGTAGTTTAGAGAGACGGGAACTCTACAAGAAATCAAAGTTGAAAGAATGAGTCACCACTTAAGGGGTGAAGATCTGAATGCTGGACAGCCCATTGCCCATCTTGATTCATTCAGCTCTATAGGGGGCTGTTTTTCTCCTGGAATGAGAGACAGAGACAGAACTGAAAGTGGGTGGCATAGCAGTAACCTTTGATGCGAAGGTGTCCCAAGCAAGTGAACAGGCAGCATAGCAGACAGACAGGACTAATGGTGTCAGGCATTGAGCTGGGTGATAGCAAGTGAGGGAGGATTCTGTGGGCAATAGAGGGCATGATAGAGCATGAGTCTTGCTGGGAGCTGTGTGCAGTAGCAGATATAGAGTGTAGAAGTGAAGATGGTGGAACTTTGACTGGAGGAGTGGAGAAGGTCATTGAGCTTCTTGCTACAGTATTGAGCATTCCTCCAGATGGCTGGGACTACTGGAGCTAGGCTGACAACCTCACACATTGCCTCCTCTGCTGGCACTGGGGAAGAGGATATCCTGCCTTTGCACCACTCCACTCACTAAGACCTCCAGGTCACTGCCCACAAAGCAGGGCACCAATTTTCGCCTGCTTGCTATGTCTGGGACAAACTTCAGGAACTGTGTGGGGCAGCTCTGGACTGGCAGTGCCTGTCTGGGTGCACAACAATCTTTGAAAGATAGCACCAGAGCCAGGGATGCCAGTCAATTTTGGGATATCCAGTGAGTGGCAAGATGTTCCAGGAATGGTGCATGGTAAAACGAGGCTAGAATTGGAAGACACGGATGCCAAAGCGATAGGCTAGAAATTTACTAAGGTGAGGTATGACAAAAAATCTCATTAGGTTTGATGTGGAAAACCTTCCAAAAAAACTTGACAAAAGCCCTTAGCCAAAACAAAGGTAAGGTTCAGCCCGTAGTGTTTTGTTCTTGCATAAATTAAAGTGAATGGGTTCAGTACTCCTCACTTTTGATACGAAATGTCCTGGCAAATTCATGAACTCAATGTCCAACACACAATTCAGCAGCATGATAATGATTCAGGAGTTGAAGATAAGCTTATCGACAGAATGTAACTCATCCCAACCCTATAAAGGGTAAAGTGGAGGATATGTCTAAGGATGAAACCTTCAGATACTTGTTGGATGACCATGTGCTATGGAAGAAGCCATTATTAGAGATGTGTTGATTATTTTGGGGTGACACAGTGGCTCACAGTGCCAGGGACCTGAATTCGATTCTACCCTCAGACGACTGTCCATGCAGCATTTGCACATTTTCACCGTGTCTGCATGTGTTTCCTCTGGGTCCTCTGGTTTCCTCCCACAGTCCCAAGATATGCAGGTTAGGTGGATTGGCCATGCTAAACTTCCCATAGTGTCCAGGGATGTGCATGCCAGGTGGTTTAGTCATTGGGTGATAGGATAGGGGAGTGGGGTTTGGGTGGGTTGCTCTTTGGAGGGTCAGTGTGGGTTAGATGGGCTGAATTATCTGCTTCCACAATGTAGGAATATTATGATTATACTTTGAAACTGATAGAACAGATGAAGACAAGGTGAAATCTTCATGGTTGACGACAGGGAAATATGTCAATTATGGTTGGACTGGAGGATGTTAGACTACTGTTTGATTCTATGGCAAATACTGACCAGAAGAAATAATGCATCAAGGTTTATAATGGTAAGGAATGTTGGTGTTTTGGTCGGGCTGGAGTAAGGAAGGCAGGAAAATGTAGAAGGTGGTTTGCAACTTGTCATGACTTTTTCTGAAGAAGGGAAAGTTAAATATGGAAAATGGTTGGAGAACCCAAATGTTCGCTCATTGAGAAGGTTGGTAAGGAAAATGGTATCAATGCAAAAATTAGTTCATGGTACAAGCACATTGAGTTGTGTGTTGAGGATTGGGCTGATGGTAATTCTGAAGCAGAGAGTTAGTTAGTGACTGTGGCCAGGGTTGGATTAAAAGAAGTATGGATGGACAGACAGTGGGACGGTTCAAACCAGAAAAGGAATGGGTGTGCCGTTATTGTGGGGAAGGAAAATTAGTCATTTCACTTTGCACCAGAGGTAAAAATGGAAGGGTGGAGAAAGGATGTCAAAGGAAATGATTAACCATTAAGCAAAGAAGTCTAAGGTTGCCCTTCTCTTCCAGGCAATAGGACCCGATGAGGGAGAGGGCAAGACCAGTGTTATATAAATTGATGAAGCAGTAATGTGGCAATCCGAAAGTCAGATTTAATTCTCAATCCCACATTCCCAGTTGAGAAGTGCACAAAGAGGGGCTGAGGTCTAGAGAAAGGACAGCATTGTTTTATGATCCATATTCTCCAGACAGTATGGTTTAGCCACATTAAACCAAGGTTCCATTTTCCAGTCCAGCAGCAGTTCAGCTGAGGAGAAAGCAGTTTGTTCTCTCAATAAGCTGGTCAAAATTCTCCTCATCCAAGAGCATGGAAACAGGATTGTCTAATTTTTCAACTCTGTGCCACTTGTGGGATCTTCCTGTGTACATAACAGCTGCTTTTGGACAGGAGTAACTGCATGACATGTGCTGGTTCAGTGGTTAGCACTGCTGCCTTACAGCACCCCGGGACAAGGTTCAATTCCACCCTCAGGCACACTGCCTGTGCGGCGCTTGCACGTTCTCCCTGTGTCTGTGTAGGTTTCCTCCCACAGTCCAAAGATGTGCAGGTTAGGTGGACAGGCCATGCTAAATTGCCCGTAGTTTCCAGCGATGTGCAGAATAGGTGGATTAGCCATGGGAAATACAGGGATTGTGGGAGGAGGCTCTTCAGAGGATCAGTGGGCTGAATTGCCTGCTTCCATACTGTAGGAATTCTATGACAGCAGGAATTACTTTGATGTGTGGCTGTTCTGTCTATACTATATAAATGCATGCCTTAGTAACTGTGGAAAAACCTCCATTAGGGAGGTAGGAAATAATTCCAGCTCCGAGGGAAGAGTCGTTTATGACTCTTGAGTTTTAACTCTCTTTCTCTATACCTGGGGTTTTTTCTGGTGCCTTGTTTTTCTGTTAACATTTTTATTATTTATTCATGTCTTGACCTGTATGCTTTCTGTTAAACAAATTTTCTGTGTTCTTTTCCAACAGGCAGACTGCCTGACCAGTCTTGGAGAAACTGTGAAATAACATGACGTGGGCAGGTTTCTGTTGTGTAAACGGCATTGCATAAACAGCCATTACTGGAACAGCAGAACTCAACAGTGACGTTAGCAAGGAGATGAATGTTCAAATTTTCCTTACTCCAGTGAATTATTAACACATTCAAGGTCACTTTGAGAACAAATCACACCAAATTCAAAAATTTCAATGCAGACATTTCAATGTCTCAAAGCCCCTTTCCATATGTTAACTTGCTTTGAGGCGCAGCAACCATTGTTTGAGAAGCAGTCTTTTTTTTTAACAAAGTGAGAAGGAGATGGACCACCACAGAAATCAGTCTTTCCCAGAGACAGTGAGGGAAGATGGTGATCCTGGAGAGAACTTTGTTAGTCTTTGTCAAATGGTGCTGTATTTGAATCTGTATAATGCAGATCGGATGTCGGTATAGGATGTCATGGAAAGGATGGCATCTCTTGTAGATATCTACATGATAAGGCAAGTGGAGCTTTTGTATTTAAAAAGAAAGAAACTTTGGCTATCTGCAATTTAACATAACACTTATCTCAGTGAGGCTTTTATCCCCAGGGTGTAAGGGAGCTTTCTTCTATTGAACAAACAATGTTCAGCACAATAAAACATGATTCCGATCAATGGGTTGGAGATCCTTCAAGAGCAGTTTATTGTTCAGTGTCCAGTGTCCTCGACATGCCACACTTGTGGCAGTGTGCAGAGAACTAGTCACAGTGATGATAACAGACTCGCCCAGTGACAAGAGGACAGTTCAGAAGCTCGTCCCTGATGGTGAGACAATGAGATTTAAAAATGACTTGGGCTCATAATTTAGAGGAGATCTATGAGACACTTTTAATGGGAGAAACGAAATGTGGAACATGCTAAGGTCACAGGACTAGAGGACACAGCCGGAACAATTTATTTTAAATTCCCAATTTATTTAAATTCTCAAACTTTGCTGAGGGAATTTGAACTCGTAAAACTAAACCAGAACCATAGTGACTGACAGCACAGTCTGAAGTACTTTAGAATTGCAACTAATATTGTAACATAGGAAAGTCAACAGTCATGTTGTAAGTTTGCACAAACAGCATCAACATAACTGACCAGGTAACGGACCTTCCCACCCTATTTTACCCTGATGTCACCCGGAATGAGAGAAAGGGAAGGATTGGGGTGAGGAAAGTGGATGGCATGGCTGTTAGTGCTGGTATGGGTGGACAAATGCAGTGAAATGTTCAGAGGGAGTGAGCAGACGATTCAGGGTCTGTGCAGAGTTTGCAGTGTGCGAGATTAGGGAAAGTGAGAGCCGGTGAGTGAAGATCTTATGGCGATAGTGACAGGTGCAGAGTGTGAGCTTTGGTAGGAAGTGACTGCAGTAGCAGAGTTAGAGAGAGGGGGAGGTAGCAGGGAGCAGAACATCACAGTCACTGGCTGCCTGTCTCAGATGGCACAGTTCTGACTGGTGACCTCTGCCAGCGTCTGTTGACATGGCCTCCTTTGTTGCTCTGCCAGAATGAGGATGCCCCTCCTTTGCACCAAAACCTCCACCAGTGCTTCCAGATCTCCACCAGAGAATTGCAGTGCCACCTTCTTCTCTTCCAGCACAGTCTGAATCTGCCTTTCAATGAGCAGGGCAGGAATACTGTCCAGGCGGACAGTGGCTTTGAAAGGGGATCGAGAGGCTTGGTTTGCTGGTCGGATATCCTCTGAGTGGCTAGTTGCTTTGGAAACAGCCCATGGTAAGGTGGGTATAGAATTAGATGAAGGGAATGCCGGAAGGGTAATCTAGATAGTTCTTGAGGATTTGGTAAGACAGAAAGAATTTGGGGCGGAACAGTGGCTTAGTGGTTGACACTGCTGCCTCACAGTGCCACGGACCCGGGTTCGATTTCACCCTTGGGCGACTGTGTGTGTCGACATTCCTCTTGTGTCTCTGTGGATTTCCTCTGGGTACTCTGCTTTCCTCACACAGTCCCAAGATGTGCAGGTTAGGTGGATTGGCCATGCTAAATTGCCCACAGTGTCCAGGGATGAGTAGGTAAGGTGGATTAGCCATGGGAAATGCAGGGTTACAGAGATAGGGTGAGCGATGTTTCTGGGTTGGATGCTGCTCTTCGGAGGGTGGATGTGGACTCAGTGTACCACATGGCCTGGTTCCACACAGTAGGGATTCTAAACCACTAGGCCTCATGGTGAGAAGGTCAGAAAAAGGAGGTGGAATTTGGCTGATAAGGATAGGACCAGCACGGGAGGATCTCAGATCAGAAGAATAATAACCGGAAGGGGCAGCAGTCACTGAATATTAGTGATTGTGTGGGGCCTGGTATTAATCAGGAGATGAGAGAAACATGTTGAATGGGTTATCATGGGTGAGTTCAATCTGTATTCAGACTGTGAAAACCAACTGAGTGCTAAAACTGCAGAGGCCAAGTTTGTGGAGTGTGTTCGGAATGGTTTTCTAGTAAGAGGATAACTAAATAATATGCTATTTAGCTCTGGTATTATGTTATGAAAAAGGGCTAATTAACAATCTTGTTTGGAATGATTGGCCACAATGGTGATAGAATTTTAAAGGTGTCACACTTGATTAAGGGAAATTATGAAGACCTGATGCTGACCTGGATTGGGAAAATACATGGTATAACTGTACATAGGCAATGGATAGTCTTTAAATAAGAATTACATGGTTTACAGCAACTATACATTCCTTAAGATGCAAAAACTCAAAAACAGTCAACCATGACTAACAGCAGAAGTTCAGGATTGTATAAGATTACAAGAAAATGTCTATAAAGTTGCCAGCAATAGCAGTAGTTCCAAGGACCGGAATGCAACGAAGAATTTGAATGATATCTAGCAAAAAGACATTAAAACCAAACTGTTAAAAGTTCCTGTGGATATGTGGAAAGGAAAAAACACTTGGATCAAATAATATGGATCAATCACAGTCTTGAGTCAGGAGAATTTTTAATGAGGAATAGAGAAATGGCAGAAAAGCTGAATGGCTAATTTGCATTTGTTTTCACTGAGGAAGTTACAAGAAATCTCTCAGCAGTAGAGATCAAAGTGGTTTTTGTGAATGAGGAATTGAAGGAAATTAATGTCAATAAGAAGGCCGTACTGGAGAAATGAATGGGGCTGAGAGTTAATAAATCTTCAGGATCTGATGGTCCACATCCCAGAGGATTAAAGGAGGTGACTGTAGAGATAATTGATACATTGGTGATTATCTTTCAAAATTCTTCAGATTCTGGAATGTTTCTGCAGGTTGCAAAGTAGCAAATGCCATCTCACTATTTAAGAAGAGACAGAGAGAAACAGGGAACTACAGTCCTGATAGCCTTATATCAATAGCAGGGAATTTATTATAAAGGATGGGATAAGCACTTTGGTGATAATGCTCTGATTAGGCACAATCAACATGGATTCACAAATGGGAAATTGCATTTTCTAAAGATGCTAGTATCAAAGTTGACAAAGGAGAGTCAATGGGGGTAACATATTTAGATGTTCATGAAGTCCACCACAGGAGCTGGTTAGAAAAATTAAAGCACACGGGACAGTAGGTAATGCACTGACATGGAGAATTATCTAACAGATGAAGATCAGAAAGTAGGAATAAATTGGTCATTCACACATCAATAGGCTGTGACCAGTGGGTACCACAAGGATCAGAACTTGGGTCCCAGCTGTTCAGACAAATACATCAATGATTTCCAATTGGAATTGGAAATTTAATATATCCAAATTTGTGGATAAAGGTGTGTCTTCAAGAGGGTTTGGACAGGCTCAGCCAGAGGATAAAACATTGCAGCTTGCTCTTTCCAATCTATCAACATTCAGATAGTAATCTGCTTGCCTGTTTTTGCTACCAATGTGAATAACCTCACATCTATCCACATTATATTGCCTCCACCATATACTTACCTTGCCCATATCACACTGAAGCTGCTCTGCATCCTCTATCATTAAGAGAAACAACACAGCGATTGAGAAATCAGAAACCTTGCTCAAATCACTTGAAGCCATTTTAATTTATCAGCTCCTCTTTTCAAATCGGCAATGGCCTTTAAGTGACATCTGAGGCACTAGATTTCACACAACCAGATTTTTTTTTAAATACTTATTTCTGGGATGGGAGTATCACTGGCTAGCCATAACTACAAATAGACAACCACATTGCTATGTGGTCTGAAGTCACATGTAGGCCATACCAGGTAAGGATGGCAGGTATCTTCCCCAAAGGGCAATATTGAACTAGATGGGTTTTTCCATGAGTCAGCAATGATCATCATTAGACTCTTAACTCCCGATTTTTATTGCACTCAAATTCCACCATCTGCCACAGTTGGATTTAAACCCTGGCTCCCAGAACATTACCTGTTTCTCTAGATTAACGTCCAGTGATTATACCATTAGGCTAGCACCTCATCTTGTCACAGTGACTGAGATCCAAGTATAAATTCATACAGATCACATGCACAGCAGCACAAACCTATCTCTGGCATTTTAGGGCCTACACGGAAGGTTAGAGCAATCTGTTCATTTGACTGATATTGGTTAAGAATTAAATATTCAGCCTGGAGTGATCTCTCCTCTTTGAGTCAGGTCAGAAGTGTTTTATATCTCCCAAGAAGGCCTCTGTTTAATGTCTCACACAGAAGATGAGACCTCCCATAGTGCCACAAAAAGTTCTGGAGTGGAGCCCTGGAACCTGTGGTTTTGTAATGGGAAGGGAGGAACATTATGCGCTGAGCAACACCACTTGTATTTTGAACAGACATTTGCTGGGTATCATTGCTGAGGGTAACAAAACAGGGCCAACTTCAGAACTTCATATTAGAAAAGCATTAGTACGTGTACGGAACAAGCTGCCAGAGGAAGTGGTGGAGGCCAGTACGATTACAACATTTCAAAGGCATCTGGATGGGTATATGAATAAAAAGAGTTTAGAGGGATATGGGCCATGTGCTGGCAAATGGGTACTAGATTAATTTAGGATATCTGATCAGTAGGATGAGTTGTACTGAAGGGTCTGTTTCTGTGCTATACAGCTCAGTGATTCTAAAACTACAATGCAGTATCACCTGGATTGGTATTATGGGACTGGGACTTTGGAGGGCAAAATCAAATTGATTCATTTATCTTACTCTGCCGGGTAATCTTAGTAGACTGGCCTTTGATAACGATTTTGCCATTCAATAGTCAATTGAAATATAACAGAGGAATTGCCCAAAGTCAGGTGGGAATACACAACTCATTAAATCAACTGTGTCTGTGTCTGACTACTGACCTTTATCTCATATGTCTTAAATTTGGAAACAACTGCAAGAGGTGAATGGGCAAGCTATCTAATGCCTCTTGAATCAAGCAACAATTCAGTAAAACATAGCAATTGTACAAGTAATAGTTAAAACCCTGGACATTCCTTCTCACAACGCTAGGTCAGGCAAAGACTTCACTTTCAACAGAGAATGATCTTTCATTCCCTGGATCACGAAACCAAAACTGGAACAAATTCAACTCTCTGCTGGGGGACATGATGCTGACCTCTGAAAGCACTCAAAACCAGGTCACTCAAATCTAATTCCAACCCCCTTCAAATATAGCAGACCTCAAAAACCTTTGTCATGCTTAGTTTCTCCAACTTGGTACAATTCTGGAATTTCCCAGAATGTAAAGAACAATAGCACAATAGCTGGTTAATAATCGTTCTGATAAATGTGCAGACTTCTTGCTGGGAGTAAATGCTTCCAAGTACCTGTCTTTCAACCTGTCAAATAAATTACCAAAGGAATTTCTAAGATTTCAGCAGCTTAGAAAAGAATTTAGGAATCAAAACATCGGGGTCATATTCACTGATAGTGCAGAAACAAATTACTTACATTTAAAGGCAAGATATTGAAATCGGTTTTCTATTATTTGCCATTTTGTTTCTGAAGCATTGATGTTTGCAGTTAGTTTGGTTAATATTAATATCTCTTTGACACTCTAAATGATCATGGCCATTGCAAGTCTAGAGCAGGATGGGTAAGTTGACACGAATCATGATCAAATCTGAACACATTCAGTGCCATTGTTGAATGCCCTCCAGGGACAGGAACAGAGTTTGGATAATTTACCTTCAGTGCCAATGGACAATGAGGCTGATTCCATGAGAGACTGGGATTTGTCCAGCACATTACGTTGTGTTTAGCTCAGTGTCACATCAAATGTTGTATTTGCACAGCTTTGGAGCAGGAAATTACCCATTTTGTTCATTACATTATCAGCTTTGCATGGGGCAATTGAACAAATGAGGACGACGGGTGCTGGATATCAGAGATGGAGAGTATGCCTGCTGTGCTTTTCCAGCGCCACACTTATCAATGTTACTTGGGGCAATACTTGATCTGGAATGTATAACCGATATACTAACCTTGAAATATAAAATGGAGAAGGAGTAGGCCATTCAGCCCATCTAGCCTGCCTCACCATTCAATATGATCATAGATGATTACCTAACTCAACGCTGTTTCTGCCTTTACCCCACATCCTTTGATCCCGAAGAACTTTATTTAATTCCTTCTTGACAACATATTTGAATATCCTTTGAAGTCATGTGCATTCAGTACAAAATACAGTGAAAATTGGGCCCCACCACTCGTATATAAGCGCCATTCACAGAATAAAATTTTAAACAAGCTAAAAGAGGGTCCAACTTTTCCTTCTCCGTGGCTACAGTATACCACCACTAGAGACCCGCTCTAGGCTACACTAGCCCACACCATACTGCCGAGAGTATGTACCGCTCTGGGCTACACTGGCCCACACCATACTGCCGAGAGTATGCCCCAATCTGGGCTACACTAGCCCACACCATACCACTGAGAGTATGTACCGCTCTGGGCTACACTAGCCCACACCATACTGCCGAGAGTATGTACCGCTCTGGGCTACACTGGCCCACACCATACTGCCGAGAGTATGCCCCAATCTGGGCTACACTAGCCCACACCATACCACTGAGAGTATGTACCGCTCTGGGCTACACTAGCCCACACCATACTGCCGAGAGTATGTACCGCTCTGGGCTACACTAGCCCACACCATACTGCCGAGAGTATGTACCGCTCTGCGCTACACTAGCCCACACCATACCGCTGAGAGTATGTCCCGCTCTCGGCTACACTAGCCCACACCATACTGCCGAGAGTATGTCCCGCTCTCGGCTACACTAGCCCACACCATACTGCCGAGAGTATGTACCGCTCTGGGCTACACTAGCCCACACCATACTGCCGAGAGTATGCCCCGCTCAGGGCTACACTAGCCCACACCATACCGCTGAGAGTATGTCCCGCTCTCGGCTACACTAGCCCACACCATACTGCCGAGAGTATGTACCGCTCTGGGCGACAATAGCCCACACCATACTGCTGAGAGTGTGTCCCACTCTGGGCTACACTAGCCCACACCATACTGCCGAGAGTATGTACCGCTCTGGGCTACACTAGCCCACATCATACTGCCAAGAGTATGTACTGCTCTGGGCTACACTAGCCCACACCTTACTTCGTAGAGTATGTCCTACTCTGGGATACACTGGCCCACACCATACTGCAGCGACTATGTCCCACACTCGGCTACACTAGCCCACACCATACTGCCAAGGTTATGGCCCATTCTTGGCTACACTGGCTCACACCATACTGCCGAGGTTATGTCGCACTCTGGGATGCACTAGCCCACACCATATTGCCAAGGTTATGTCCCACTCTGGGCTACACTAGCCCACACCATACTGCCGAGAGTATGTACCACTCTGGGCTACACTAGCCCACACCATACTGCCGAGAGTATGTACCACTCTGGGCTACACTAGCCCACACCATACTGCCGAGAGTATGTACCACTCTGGGCTACACCAGCCCACACCATACTGCCAAGAGTATGTCCCACCCTGGACTACACTAGCCCAGAACATACTGCCGAGAGTGTGTCCCGCTCTGGGCTACACCAGCCCACACCATACTGCCAAGAGTATGTCCCACCCTGGACTACACTAGCCCAGAACATACTGCCGAGGGTGTGTCCCGCTCTGGGCTACACTAGCCCACAACATACCACCAAGCGTATGTCCAACTCTGGGATACTCTAGCCCACACCATACTGCCGAGTGTATGTCCCACTCTGGGCGACACTAGCCCACACCATACTGCCGAGTGTATGTCCAACTCTGGGCTACACGAACCCACACCATACTGCCGAGAATATGTACCGCTCTGGGCTACACTGGCCCACACCATACTGCCGAGAATATGTCCCACTCTGGGATAAAATAACTCACACCATACAGCCGAGAGTATGTCCAAACCCTGGGCTACACTAGCCCAGAACATACTGCCGAGGGTGTGTCCCAATCTGGGCTACACTGGCCCACACCGTACCACCAAGTGTATGTCCCATTCTAGGCTACACTAGCCCACACCATACTGCCGAGAGTATGTCCTGCTCTGGGCTGCAATAGCCCACACCATACTGCCGAGCATATGTCCCACTTTGGGCTACACTAGGCCACACCACACTGCCGAGATTATGTCCCGCTCTGAGCTACATGAGCCCACACCATACTGCCGAGAGTATGCCCCGCTCTGGGCTACACTAGCCTACACCATACTGCCGAGAGTATGTCCCACTCTGAGCTACACTAGCTCACACCATATTACCAAGAGTATGTCCCACTCTGGGCTACTCTAGCCCGCACCATACTGCCAAGAGTATGTCCTGCTCTGAGCTACACTGGCTCACACCATACTGCCGAGAGTTATATCCCACTCTGGGCTACACTAGCCCACACCATACTGCCGAGAGTATGCCCCGCTCTGGGATGCACTAGCCCACACCATACTGCCGAGAGTATGTCTCACTCTGCGCTAGATTAGCCTACACCATACTGACGAGAGTATGATCCACTCTGGGCTACACTGTCACACAATAATACCGAGAGTATGTCCCACTCTGGGATACACTAGCCCACACCTTACTGTTAAGATTATGTCTCGATCTGAGCTACACTAGCCCACACCATACTTCCGAGAGTATGTCCCACTCTAGCTACACTAGCTCACACCATATTGCAGAGAGTATGTCACGCTCTGAAATACACTAGCCCACACCATACTGCCGAGAGTATGTCTCGCTCTGGGCTACACTAGCTCACACCATACTGCCGATGTTATGTCCCACTCGGGGCTACACTAGCCCACACCATACCACCAAGAGTATGTCCACTCTGGGCTACACTAGCCCACACCATACTGCCAAGAGTATGCCCCGCTCTGGGCTACACAAGCCCACACAACACTGCCGAGAGTATGTCCCACTCAGTGCTACACTAGGCTACACCACACTGCCGAGATTATGTCCCGCTCTGAGCTACACGTACCCACACCATACTGCCGAGAGCATGTCCCACTCTGGGCTATAGTAGCCTACAAAATACTGCCGAGAGTATGTCCCACTCTGGGCTACACTAGCCCACACCATACCACCGAGAGTATAGAACATAGAACATAGCAAAATACAGCGCAGTACATCCCTTTGGCCCTCGATGTTGCGCCGATCCAAGCCCACCTAACCTACACTAGCCCACTATCCTTCATATGCCTATCCAATGCCCGTTTAAATGCCCATAAAGAGGGAGAGTCCACCGCTGCTACTGGCAGGGCATTCCATGAACTCACGACTCGCTGAGTAAAGAATCTACCCCTAACATCTGTCCTATACCTACCACCCCTTTATTTAAAGCTATGCCCCCTCGTAATAGCTGACTCCATACGTGGAAAAAGATTCTCATGGTCAACCCCATCTAAACCCCTAATCCTCTTGTACACCTCTATCAAGTCACCCCTAAACCTTCTTTTCTCCAATGAAAACAACCCCAAGTGCCTCAGCCTTTCCTAATACGATCTTCCTACCATACCAGGCAACATCCTGGTAAACCTCCTCTGCACCCGTTCCAGTGCCCCACATCCTTCCTATAGTATGGCGACCAAAACTGCACACAATACTCCAGATGCGGCCGCACCAGAGTCTTACGGAACTGCAACATGACCTCAGGATTCCGGAACTCAATTCCTCTACCAATAAAAGCCAGTACGCCAATGCCTTCATTACCATACTATTTACCTGGGTGGCAACTTTCAGAGATCTGTGTACATGGACACCAAGATCCCTCTGCTCATCCACATTACCAAGTATCCGACCATTAGCCCAGTCCCCATCTTATTGTTACTCTTACCAAAGTGAATCACCTCACACTTACCTATATTGAACTTCATTTGCCACCTTTCTGCCCAGCTCTGCAACTTATCTATATCCCGCTGTAAACTGACACATCCTTCCTCACTGTCAACAACTCCTCTGACTTTCGTATCATCCGCAAACTTGCTCACCCAACCTACTAGCCCCTCTTCCAGGTCATTTATAAAAATGACAAACAGCAATGGTCCCAAAACAGATCCTTGCGGAACACCGCTAGTAACTGCACTCCAAGATGAACCTTTACCATCAACTACTACCCTCTGTCTTCTTCCAGCCAGCCAATTCCTAATCCAAACCTCCAACTCACCCTCAATGCCATACCTCCGTATTTTTTGCAGTAGCCTACCATGGGGAACCTTATCAAATGCCTTACTAAAATCCATATACACCACATCTACCGCTTTACCCTCGTCTACCTCCTTAGTCACCTTCTCAAAGAATTCAATAAGGTTTGTGAGGCACGACCTGCCCTTCACAAAACCATGCTGACTATCCTTGATCACATTATTCCTATCCAGATGTTCATAAATCCTATCCCTTACAATTCTCTCTAAGAGGAGAAAGTGAGGTCTGCAGATGCTGGAGATCAGAGCTGAAAATGTGTTGCTGGAAAAGCGCAGCAGGTCAGGCAGCATCCAGGGAACAGGAGAATCGTGAAGAAGGGCTTCTGCCCGAAACGTCGATTCTCCTGTTCCCTGGATGCTGCCTGACATGCTGCGCTTTTCCAGCAACACATTTTCAATTCTCTCTAAGACTTTGCCCACAACAGAAGTAAGACTCACCGGCCTATAGTTACTAGGGTTATCCCTACTCCCCTTCTTGAACAAGGGAACCACATTTGCTATCCTCCAATCTTCTGGCACTACTCCTGTAGACAACGAGGACATAAAAATCAAGGCCAATGGCTCTGCAATCTCCTCCCTTGCTTCCCAGAGAATCCTAGGATAAATGCTATCAGGCCCAGGGGACTTATCTATTTTCACCCTTTCCAGAATTTCCAACACCTCTTCCCTACATACCTCAAAGCCATCCATTCTAATTAATTGTGACTCAATATTCACATCGGCAACAATGTCCTGTTCCTGAATGAATACTGACGAAAAGTATTCATTCAGTGTCTCCCCAATCTCTTCAGCCTCCACATGCAACTTCCCACTACTATCCTTGACTGGACCTATTCCTACCCTAGTCATTCTTTTATTCCTGACATACCTATAGAAAGCCTTAGAGTTTTCCCTAATCCTACCAACTAAGGACTTTTCATGTCCCCTCCTTGCTGCTCTAAGCTCTCTCTTCAGATCCTTCCTGGCTACCTTATAACTCTCAATCGCCCCAATTCATGCCTCATCTTTACATAGGCCGCCCTCTTCCATTTAACAAGGGATTCCAAATCCTTATTAAACCACGGCTCCCTCACACGACCCTTTCCTCCCTGCCTGACAGGTACATACTTATCAATGACACTCAATAGTTGCTCCTTGAACAAGCTCCACATATCATTTACACTCTTGCCTTGAAGCCTACTTTTCCAAGCCACGCATCCTAAGCCGTGCCTCACCGCTTCATAATTTCCCTGCCCCCAGCTATAACTCTTGCCCTGCAGTGCACACTTTTCCCTCTCCATCACTAGAGTAAAAGTCACCGAATTGTGGTCACTGTCCCCAAAGTGCTCGCCTACCTCCAATTCTAACACCTGGCCTGGTTTGTTATCCAGAACCAAATCCAGTATGGCCTCACCTCTTGTTGGCCTGTCTACATATTGTGTCAGGAAACCCTCCTGCACACACTGGACAAACACTGACCCATCTAACGAACTCAAGCTATAGCTTTCCCAGTCAATATCTGGAAAGTTAAAGTCCCCCATAACAACCACCCTATTACTTTCACTCTTCTCCTGAATTATCCTCACAATCCTTTCTTCTACGTCTCTAGGACTATTAGGAGGCCTGTAGAAAACTCCTAAAAGGGTGAGCTCACCTTTCCTATTCCTAACCTCAGCCCAAACTACCTCAGATGTCAAGTCTTCATCCATCATCCTTTCCACCGCAATGCCACACCTCCCCCTGGACAAGCAATGCCACACCTCCCCCTCTTTTATCCCCACCTCTGACCCTACTAAAACATTTAAACCCTGGAACCTGCAACAGCCAATCCTGTCCCTGTTCTACCCATGTCTCCGTAATAGCCACAACATCGAAATCCCAGGTACCAACCCACGCTGCAAGTTCACCTACCTTATTTCGTATACTTCTTGCATTGAAGTATACACACTTCAAGGCACTTTCCTGTTTACAGGCACCCTCCTTTGAAATTGATGCCATGTTCCTAACCTCCCTACACTCCAGGTCCTGCATCCTAAAGCTACAGTCTAGGTTCCCATGCCGCTGCAGAGTTAGTTTAATCCCCTCCCAAGAGCACTAGCAAACCTTCCCCCAAGGATACTGGTGCCCCTCAGGTTCAGTTGTAGACCATCCTGTTTATAGAGGTCCCACCTTCCCCAGAAAGAACCCCAGTTATCCAGATACCGGAATCCCTCCCTCCTGCACCATCCCTGTAGCCACGCATTTAACTGTTCTCTCTCCCTATTCCTCGACTCTCTATCACATGGCACGGGTAACAAACCAGAGACAACAACTCTGTTCGTTCTAACTCTGAGCTTCCAGCCTAGCTCCCTGAAAGCCTGCCTAACATCCTCAGCCCTCCTCCTATCTATGTCCCGCTCTGGGCTACACTCGCCCATACCATACTGCCGAGCGTATGCACCACTCTGGGCTACACTAGGCCACACCACACTGCCGAGATTATGTCCCGCTCTGAGCTACACGAGCCCACACCATACTGCCGAGAGCATGTCCCACTCTGGGCTACACTAGCCCACACCATACTGCCGAGCATATGTCGCACTCTGGGCTACACTAGCCCAAAACATACTGCTGAGGGTGTGTCCCGATCTGGGCTACACTGGCCCACACCATACTGCCGAGAGCATGTTCCACTTGGGGCTACACTAGCCTACACCATATTTCCGAGAAAATGTCCCGCTCTGGGATACTCTAGTCAACACCATACAGCCGAGAGTATGTCCCACTCTGGGCTACACTAGTCCACACGATAATGCCATGAATATGCCCCACTCTGGGATACTCTAGCCCACACTACTGCCGAGAATATGTACCGCTCTGGGCTAAACTAGCCCACTCCATACCGCCGATAGTATGTCCCACTCTGGGCTACACTGGCCCACACCATACTGCCGAGAGTATGTCCTGCTCTGTGCTACACTAGCCCACAGCATACTGCCGAGAATATGTGCCACTCTGGGCTACACTCTCCCACACCATACTTTGGAAAGTATGTCCTGCTCTGGGCTACACTGGCCCACACCATATCACCAAGTGTATGTCCTACTCTGGGCTACACTAGCCCACACCATACTGCCGAGGTTAAGACCCACTCTTGGCTACACTGGCTCACACCATACTGCCGAGGTTATGTCCCACTCTGGGCTACACTAGCCCACACCATACTGCCGAGAGTATGCCCCGCTCTGGGATGCACTAGCCCACACCATACTGCCGAGAGTATGTCCCACTCTGGGCTACACTAGCCCACACCATACTGCCGAGAGTAAGTCTCACTCTGGGATACACTAGCCCACACCTTACTACCAAGAGTATGTCCCACTCTGGCTACACTAGCCCACACCATATTGCTGAGAGTATGTCACGCTCTGAAATACACTAGCCCACACCATACCGCCGAGAGTATGTCCCGCTCTGAGATACACTAGCCAATACCATACTGCCGGGAGTATGTCCTGCTCTGAGATACACTAGCCTATACCATACTGCCGGGAGTATGTCGTGCTCTGGGCTGCACTAGCCCACACCATACTGCCGAGAGTATGTCCCACTCTGGGCTACACTAGCCTACACTATACCGCTGACAACATGAACCGCTCTGGGATACACAGGCCCACACCATACTGCCGATAGTATCTCCCACTCTGGGCTACACTAGCCCACACCATACTGCCGAGAGTATGTCTCACTCTGAGATACACTAGCCTACAACATACTGCCGAGATTATGTCCCGTTCTGAGCTACACTTGCCCACACCATACAGCTGAGAGTATGTCCCACTCTGGGATACACTGGCCCACACCATACTGTCGAGATTATGTCCCACTCTGGACGACAATAGCCCACACCATACTGCCGAGAATATGTCACGATCTGCGCTACACTAGCCCATACCATACCACCGAGAGTATGTCGCACTCTGGGATAAATGTGCCCACACCATACTGCCGGGGGTATGTCCCACTCTGGGCTACACTGGCCCACACCATACCACCAAGAGTATGTCCAGCTCTGGGCTACACTGGCCCACATCATACTGCCGTGAGTATGTCTCACTCAGAGCTACACTGGCCCACACCATACTGTTGAGATTAGTCCCACTCTGGGCGACAATAGCCCACACCATACTGCCGAGAGTATGTCGCACTCTGGGATAAATGTGCCCACACCATACTGCCAAGTGTATGTCCCGCTCTGGGCTACACTGGACACATCATACCACCAAGCATATGTCCCACTATGGTCTACACACAATACTGCCAGGAGTATGTCCCACTCTGGGCTACACTAGCCCACACCATACTGCTGAGAGGATGTCCCACTGTGGGATACACTGGCCGACACCAGACTGCCGAGAGTATGTCGCGCTCTGAGCTACAATAGCCCACACCATACTGCAGCGACTATGTCCCACTCTGCGCTACACTAGCCCAGACCATACTGCCGAGATAATGTCCCGCTCTAAGCTACACTGGCCAACACCATACCACCGAGAGTATGTCCCACTCTGGGCTACACTTGCCCACGCCATACTGCAGCGACTATGTCCCACTCTGGGCTACACTAACCCACACCATACTGCCGAGAGTATGTCGCACTCTGGGATAAACGTGCCCACACCATACTGCCGGGGAAATGTCCCACTCTGGACTACACTAGCTCACATCATACTGCAGAGAGTATGTCCCACTCTGGGCTACACTAGCCCACACCATACGGCCGAGAGTATGTCCCACTCTGGGATACACTGGCCCACACCATACTGCAGCGACTATGTCCCACACTCGGCTACACTAGCCCACACCATAATGCCGAGGTTATGTCCCACTCTGGGCTACACCGGCTCACGCGATACTGCCAAGAGTATGTCTAAGGGGATAGAAGGAAAAAGGAAAAAGGAAAATGCAGATGAGGAGGACAAGCCTGGTCATGGGAGCCCAAACACTGCCTAATCTCGCACAGCCATCTTATTTTCAATCATTCGCAACCAAGAGAATTCTACAGGCTCCCCACCCTCTGAGTGAAAAAAAATTCTCCTCATCTCCGTCCTACATGGTCTTCCCAATATCCTTAGACTGTGACTCCCAGTCTGGACTTCCTGCTCATCAGGAATATAATTTTCTGCATTTACCCTGTCCAGTCCTGTTAGAATTATAGAGGTTTTGATTAGATTTTGCCCTCTAACCTCCAGTGAGTATACTCCTAACTAAGCCAATATTCTTTCATAGGTCAATCCTGCCATCTTAGGAAAGAGAGAATGTAGGAATGTAAATAGGGAGGTTGGTATAATGGCAACAACATTGAACCCATTGCATACTCACCCACAGATGATTTAATTGCTAGATCCCAATTAAAATACGCATATAGCAATTCTTATGATGATCCCTAGCACTGTGATTTTAACATCAAAAAGTACACTTCCATGTCGCATAGCTTTGGTCCCCCCATCCAGAACCTTGTCGATTGACATAGGCATTGTAAGCACTTATGGAATTTAACTCAGGCAAGTGAATGTTCCCCCTGGGGCGCTCAGTGACTTTTCATTTTCTCCTCAATTCCTATTTGTGGGCTTTGGTTCAGATGACGGTTGCAGGGCAGAGGCAGGCCTGCAAGTCTTCAGGTTAAGCCCAAGTGGTATCATACTGACTTAAGGAGAGAGATGGGGGTGGATGGATGGAGTGGAGGGATAAGTAAGGGATGAAGAGGAACTGCTGTTCCTCCCCACTGAGCCTATCTCTGGGTCAAATTGAGACATCTGTCTATGGAATTGATCCCAACAGTTCTTCAAAGTTGGAGTCATTCTGGTTTGCGAGTAACAAATCCCTGCTTGGCTTACAATAAAAAAAGACAGTGCTCCGTACACAAAGATAATTGTCTGATGATCTGCCTAGAATGTTGCCAGCATTTTCATCTGCATCATCCCATTCCTACCAGCAGCAATGGGCTGTACAATGGAATCCATTTCCAGCATTCTGTGAGAATTAACATTCATTGGAACAGACAGTTCCAAGATTTACAAAGCGACAACATTCAGTTCTGCCAAGCAATAGGAGAGGGGTTTATTGCAAGGACCTCAATAGTGACTCAGGACAGTTAAGGCGTCACTAAAGGAGTGTTCAAAGGTTGCAGGCAGTTGGAGAAAGGGACAGGCATAATCAGAAACAGACTTCATGTTGGGAGTGCTGCAGTTAGCCCTACTCCACAGAATCTGTGTAAGAGACTCTGTGAGGAATCAGGAGCAGCTAGATGGCACTATGCTGTTAGAACTTAAGGGAAGGTTCTAGGAATTAGTGGACAGCCCAGTATTGGTGTCAGGGCTCAAATGAGGTCCTGGAGAGCTGAGAAAGTAGAAAGATCACTGGCTCTGTCTCAAGGGAGCAGCTCGGTGGCTCAGTGGTTAGCACTGTTGCCTCACAATGCCAGGGACTCAGGTTCAATTCCACCCTTGGTCAACTGTGTGGAGTTTACATGCCCTCCCTGTGTCTGCATGGTTCCTCCAGGTGCTCTGGTTTCCTCCCACAATCCAAAGATGTGCAGGTTAGGTAAATTGGCCATGCTAATTTGCCCACAGTGTTCAGGGAATGTATCAGTAAGAAGTAAATGTTGGGGAATAGGTTTGGGTGGGATACTCTTTGGAGGGTTGGTGTGGACTTGATGGGCTGAAGGGCCTATTTTCACACTATAGGGATTCTATGAAATTCTTAGGCAGCTCAGAAGAGCCTGCAGGTATCAGTGCTATAGGAAGGAGGGAGAGTTGTGTTTTTTTAAAATAAAGGATAACATTACAGCTGTACTTAGGGAGGATGTATCTGGGAGTACATTCAGGGAAGTTATTTGGGTGGAACTGAGAAGTAAGGAAGGGATGGTCACCTTATTGGGATTGTACTATAGACCCCCTAATGGTCATTGGGAAATTGAGAAACAAACTTGTAAGGAGTTTCAAGTCATCTGTAAGAATAATAGGGTGGTTATGGTAGGGGATTTTAGCTTTCCAGACATAGACTGGGACTGCCGTAGTGTTAAGAGTTTAGACGGAGAGGAATTCGTTAAGTGCGTACAAGAAAATTTTCTGATTCAGTATGTGGATGCACCTACTAGAGAAGGTGCAAAATTCAACCTACTCCCGGGAAATAAGGTAGGGCAGGTGTCTGAGGTGGAAATGTGTTGCTGGAAAAGCGCAGCAGGTCAGGCAGCATCCAGGGAACAGGAGAATCGACGTTTCGGGCATAAGCCCTTCTTCAGGAATGAGGAAAGTTTGTCCAGCAGGCTAAGATAAAAGGTAGGGGGGAGGGGCGTCGGAAATGTGATAGGTGGAAAGAGGTCAAGGTGAGGGTGATAGGTCAGACTGGGGTGGGGTCGGAGAGGTCGGGAAGAAGATTGCTCTTTCCACCTATCACATTTCCGACGCCCCTACCCCCTACCTTTTATCTTAGCCTGCTGGACAAACTTTCCTCATTCCTGAAGAAGGGCTTATGCCCGAAATGTCGATTCTCCTGTTCCCTGGATGCTGCCTGACCTGCTGCGCTTTTCCAGCAACACACTTCCAGCTCTGATCTCCAGCATCTGCAGACCTCACTTTCTCCTCAACACCCTCACCTTGATCTCTTTCCACCTATCACATTTCCGACGCCCCTCCCCCCTACCTTTTATCTTAGCCTGCTGGACAAACTTTCCTCATTCCTGAAGAAGGGCTTATGCCCGAAATGTCGATTCTCCTGTTCCCTAGATGCTGCCTGACCTGCTGCGCTTTTCCAGCAACACATTTCCAGCTCTGATCTCCAGCATCAGCAGACTTCACTTTCTCCTCACAGGTGTCTGAGGTGTCAGTGCGGGAGCACTTTGGGGCCAGCGACCATAATTCTAATAATTCTAAAATGGTGAGGGAAAAGGATAGACCAGATCTAAAAGTCAAAGTTCTAAATTGGAGCAAGGCCAATTTTGATGGCGTTAAGCAAGAATTTTGAAAAGCTGACTGGGGACAGCTGTTCACAGGTAAAGGGGCGGCTGGAAAATGGGAAGCCTTCAGAAATGAGATATCGAGAGTCCAGAGACAGTATATTCCTGTCAGGGTGAAAGGAAAGGCTGGTAGGTATAGGGAATGCTGGATGACTAAAGAAATTGAAGTTTTGGTCAAGAGAAAGAAGAAAGCATATGTCAGGTATAGACAGCAGAAATCGAGAGAATCCTTAGAGTATAAAGGCAGTAGGAGTATAATTAAGAGGGAAATCAGGAGGGCAAAAAGGGGACATGAAGTAGCTTTGGCAAATAGGGTTAAGGAGAATCCAAAGGGTTTTTACAAATACAGTAAGGACAAAAGGATAACTAGGGACAGAATAGGGCTCCTTAAAGATCAGCAAGGCTACCTATGTATGGAATGGCACAATTTGGGGGGGATAAAGATGAATATTGATACATCAGTGTTTACTGTGGAGAAGGTTATGGAATGTAGAGAATATGGGGAAATAAATAGTGATATCTTGAAAAATGTCCATATTACAGAGGAGGAGTTGCTGAACATATTAAAATGCATAAAGGTGGGTAAATCCCCACTGCCTTATCAGGTGTACCCTAGAACTCTGTGGGAAGCTAGAGAAGTGATTGCTGGGCCTCTTGCTGAGATATTTGTATTATCAATCACCACAGGTGAGGTGCCGGAAGACTGGAGGTTGGCTAAAGTGGTCCCACTGTTTAAGAAGGTGGTAAGGAAAAGCCAGGGAACAACAGACTGGTGAGCCTGACATCAGTGGTGGGCAAGTTGTTGGACAGGTTTTACATGCATTTGGAAAGGCAAGGACTCATTAGGGATGGACAACATGGTTTTGTACATGGAAAATCATTTCTCACAAACTTGATTGAGTTTTTTGAAGAAGTAATGAAGAAGACTGATTAGGGTGGGATGGTGGACATGATCTATATGGACTTCAGTAAGATGTTCAACAAGCTTCCTCATGGTAGACTGATTAGCCAGTTAGATACAGAACTGACCCGAAGGTAGAAGACAGAAGGTAATGGTGAAGGGTTGCTTTTCAGACTGGAGGCCTGTGATCAGTGGGTGCCACAAGAATTGGTGTTGGGTCCATTGCTTTTCATCATTTATATAAGTGATTTGGATGTGAACATAGGAGGTAAGGTTAGAAAGTTGCAGGTGACACCAAGATTGGAGGTGTCGTGGAGAGCGAAGAAGGTTACCTTAGAGTACAATGGGATCTTAATCAGATTGGCTAATGGGCTCAGGAGTGGCAGATGGAGTTTAATTTAGGTAAATGTGAGGTGCTGCATTTGAGAAAGGCAAATCAGGGCATGACTTATACACTTAATAGTAAAGTCCTTGGGAGTGTTATTGAACAAACAGACCTTGGAGTGCAGGTTCATAGTTCCTTGAAACTGGAGTGGCCGATAGATAGGATAGTGAAGAAAGTGTTTGGTATGCTTTCCTTTATTGGTCAGAGCATTGACTATAAGAGTTAGGAGGTCATGTTGCAGCTGTATGCGCCATTGGTTAGGCCACTTTTGGAATATTCTGTGCAATTCTGGTCTCCCTGCCATAAGGAGGATGTTGAGAAACTTAAAAAGTCACACAACACGAGGAAACACTAGCTTTCGGAGTGCTGCTCCTTCATCAGGTGGTTGTGGAATACACAATTGTAAGACACAGAATTTATAGCAAAAGTTTACAGTGTGATGTAACTGAAATTATACATTGAAAAATACATTGATTGTTTGCTAAGTCTCTCATCTGTTAGAATGGCCATGTTAGTTTTACACAAGAATCATAGTGTCATAGAGATGTACAGCACGGAAACAGACCCTTCGGTCCAACCCGTCCATGCCGACCAAATATCCCAACCCAATCTAGTCCCACTTGCCAGCACTAAGCCCATATCCCTCTAAACCCTTTCTATTCATATACCCATCCAAATGCCTTTTTTTATAGATATTTTTATTAGAAATTTAACATTTTTACAAGTTTACAAAAATAAACAAAACTCTCAAATACAAACATTGATATACAATTAAATCAAATATACAATAGCCAAAATTTAACAAAAGAAAAAATACCGAAAAAGAAAAAAAAACAAAACTCAACTGTCTACTAATCTAACCTACAACTAACCAAAGTGTATATTTAAGTCTCTTACATGCTCGGAATGTGTTAACATCAAATGTAATAAAACCCGTATTCGTGCGGGATTCCTCTCCTAAGGGGCCCCGGACCAGCCAGGTTTGTAATCTCAATTAAATAAAAGCCCTTGTTAGGATAGCCAAAATATCTGTATTTATGTAATTCAAGAAGGGCTGCCATATTTTATAAAATAATTTGGTCTTTCGGTGCACCATATTTGTAAGGAAGTCAAGGAAGTCCATAATTAATCTGTGCCAATTTGAAAGTTCAGGGGGGCCCTCAGCCACCCAGTTCACCAAAATATTTTTCCTTGCATAGAAAGAGAGAATAGAAAATAGTCTCTTCCCGTACATGTCCAGGGAGGGAAAGTTCGAAAAGCCCAAAAGGAGAGATACAGGGTCCACTTTAATTTCCGTTCCTAAAATTTCTGTCAGGGTACTTGCTACTTTCGTCCAATATCTACAGATCTTATGACAGGTCCATAAGCAATGTACAAGAGTGCCCACCTCTATTTTACATTTTGGACACATTGGAGATGCTCCTGCCTTAAATTTTGCCAATCGAACCGGTGCTATATGGGCCCTATGAAGTATCTTCAGCTGGATAGCTTGGGTTCTGTTACAGATAGTAATTCTTCTAGCATTTTCCCAAATATCATTCCATGTTTCTGTAGAGAGTTCTAGTCCCAAATCCTGATCCCATGTTTTAAGCGGATTATCCATATCTCCCGATACTTCATCATGTAGTAAATGTTAAATAGTACTGATGGAAGATATCCCCACTGGTCATAGGACACCACATTCTCTATCTGATTTATAAAGATTATCTAATAACGTAGTCTTCTTCTGTATATAGTCTCGAATTTGGAAGTATCGAAAGAGGTCTCCATTAGGTAATCCGAATTTCTGACGCAGCTGTTCAAAAGACATCAGGACCCCATCTTTAAATAGGTCCCCTAGACATGAGATACCCCTGGATCTCCAGAGTTTAAAAGTGGCATCTGTAAACCCCAGTTGGAATCCCCATGCTCCCACTATCGGTGCATAGGGGGATGTTTTATGTGAATTACCCTCATTTTGCCGTATTATATTCCAAGCCTTAATTGTGTTTAGTATTATAGGGTTTTGCAGTGATCTGTAATGATTTTCCTCTTGTCTGAAAATAAAAGGTTAATAAGTGGGTATTTTACTTGACAGACCTCGATGTCCAACCAGATTGATTGTGGATCAGACAAGACCCAATCAGCTATGTAACTTAATGGGGAACTTAACTGATATTTCCTAAAATCTGGGAAGTCCAATCCTCCCCTTGCCTGTGGAAGCTGTAGCTTCTTCAGCTTAATGAGGGGCCGTCTATGATTCCAGATAAAGGAACCCAGCCAGCCATATAATTTACGTAGAGCCAGCCTCGGCAGCATCACCGGAAGCATTCTCATAGGATATAGGAGACAGGACATTCATTTTAATTAGTGCTCTTCTACCCAACCAAGAAATTGGAAGGTCTCCCCATCGCTGGAGGTCCTGCCTTATCCTTTCCAGTAAATGCACAAAATTAGCCTTATACAACTGACCAAATACTGGGGTAATAAAAATGCCCTCCAGGGACCAACGAAAGGGAAAAAGGGATCCATCCACTAAGTTGGGTATCATAGCAAGGCTACCCATTGATAGAGCCTCCGATTTTGAAAAATTAATTTTGTAGCCTGAGAATACGCTAAATGTATTAATAACTTGGATTAGGCGAGGTACAGACATCAGAGGATTACTGAGGAATAGAAGAACATCATCTGCATAAAGGATAATTTTATGTTTACCTGTACCAATCCTCGGGGCCGTCATATTAGGATCAGCTCGTATAGCTTCTGCTAGGGATTCAATTATTAGCGTAAATAACAATGGCGAGAGGACATCCCTGACGGCAGCCCCTACCCACACTGAAGCTATCTGAACCTAATCCATTGGTAACCACAACTACTTTGGGATCACTATACAATATTGAGACCCATTTGGTAAACACCTGTTCAACGCCAAACCTTTCCAATGTGTAAAACAAATATGACCATTCAACCCTATCAAATGCCTTTTCCGCGTCTAATGAAACTACTACTCCTGGTATCTTTCCCTGATGACAGGCTTGAATCATATTCAAAACCCTTCTAATATTATTGGATGATCTACGGCCCTTAATAAACCCTGTCTGATCCTCCTTTATAATATGTGGCAGTACCCTTTCTAGTCTCAGTGCTAACGTTTTAGAAAGGTTTTTAAAATCTACATTTAGCAAGGATATTGGTCTATATGATGTACAATCTTCTGGATCCTTTCTTTTTTTAAGGATAAGAGAGATATTTGCCTCTTTCAGTGAAGGCAGGAGACAGCCCTGACTATATGCATAGTTGTACATGTCCATGAGTGGACCAGCCAATATTTCTGTAAATTCTTTATAGAATTCAGCTTGAAAACCATCTGGGCCCGGTGCCTTACCGCTCTGAAGTTGCCTAATTGCATCAAGTATTTCTTGGACTGTTAGAGGAGCATTTAGGACCAATACCTGTTCCGGAGTTAGGCCCGGAAAAGTCAAATTTTTAAAAAATGACTGCATCCTCCTAGTCCTATCTTCACAATCCTGCGATTTATATAACTCAGAATAAAATTCTCTAAAGATCGCATTAATCTTTTTATGATCATGAGTCAAAAATACCCGTACTTTCCTTGATAGACGTAATATTCTGAGGGGCCTTTTCTTTCTTTGCAAGAAATGCTAAGTATCTACCCGTATTCATATAACCTTTGTTTTGCAAATAATATTTCCCTCTTAGCCGTTTGAGTAAGCGTAGTGTTTAAAGCTGTCCTAAGAGCCGTAATCCTTTGCAATTTAATAATAGAAGGTCTATCAGTGTATGCTGTTTCAGCTGCTTTTAAGCGAGCTTCAAGCAGACGCTGTTGTTCTCCCTTCAATTTTTTCTGGGTCGCTGAGTAGGAGATGATCAAGCCTCGCGTGTAAGCTTTGATGGTCTCCCACATAATTGATGGGTTGCTAGCTGTACCTGAATTAATTTCTAAAAAAGTTTTAAATTCTTGAGAGAAGTACTTTACAAATTTACTATCTTTCATTAGGAAGGGGTCCATACGCCAATACCGAGGGGATGTCCCATTGTTCCTCGCCTTAGTTTCCATATATACAGCAGCTTGGTCGGAAATTGCTATATTACCTATTTTACAGAATAGTATAGAATTTTTAAAAATCGAGGGGGCAAAAAACATATCAATTCTGGTATGACATTTATGTGGATTGGAGTAGAAAGAAAAATCTCTGCCCTGTGGATGAAGACATCGCCATACATCTACTAATCCTAATTCTTTGTTCAGATCCACCAATTGTCTAGATCTGGGAGATACTCCTGTAGTACTCTTGGGAATCCTATCTATTTCCGGATCCATAATACAATTAAAGTCTCCCCCTATAATTGTATGACGGGCACCAAAAGCCATCAATTTTGAAAAGGCTTCCATTATAAATGTAAAGGGGTGTGCCAGGGGGCAGTACAAATTTATAATACCATATTCCTCTCCATTTATAAGGGCTTTAATCAGAATATATTGTCCAGATTCGTCTTTTATCTGATTTAGGATTTTGAAAGGGAAACTCTTCCGAACAAGAATAACAATTCCCCTGCTTTTTGAGCTAAAACAAGAAAAAAAGGCCTGATTAAATCCACCCTGTCATAATTTCAAGTGTTCTTTATCCGACAGGTGTGTCTCCTGTAGGAGAGCTACATCAACTCTTTCTTTCTTAAGATTTGATAATATTTTCTTCCTTTTGACTGGCGAATTACTCCCCTTGACATTCCAGGTGCACCACTGAACCAACTGATCAACCATAATCATCCGGGCAAATCCGAGGCCCCTCGGGAAGGGAAACCCTATCCAGAACATCCTGAGCATAGAGCATATAAAATTTACAAAAATAAAGGCTCTCTAATACACTCACAACAGTATAATAAAAAACTATTTCTAAATAATAAAAAAAATATAAAACGTATTTAAGTGAAGATTTTCCCCCTTGTTCCCAGGGGGTGTCACTTCCTTTCCAAAAGTCCGTCGTATCCTCTTCCAACCAATGCCCCACCCTTAACCCAGGCACTTCTCAATAAAATGATATAGTACAAAGCTAGTACAGTGAGCAGCCTACCCCCACTCATACCAACACCTGGATATATTTGGTAATGTTAATACCATATATAAACATATAACTATAAAATTACAACCTCAACAAATAATAATTAAATATAATAATACAAAATAACAAGGGAGAAACAACCCTGCTCCTAAAGACAGAGGTAAAATAGAATAAGGTAACCACCTCCCCCCACCAACATTAACCATATATATACATACATACACATACATACATATATATACACACATATACATACATACCTACATATATACATAAAATAATAAAAGAAAACAACCCCAACGGGGGGGGGAGAAAATCAAATCCCTCTCCCCACCCCCCATGATAATATTAAACAGTAAGGTAAGAAAAAAGAAAAAAGGGGGTGTGGGATATAAACCAAAGCGTGGGGAAAGGCAAACCAACATCTGTTATCTCTTACAGTTTATCTAAGAGAGTCCAAGAATTCCTTAGCCTTTTCTGGCGATCTGAAGTTATACACGGATCCTTCATGGTTAAAGCGTAGCGTCGCTGGGTAGCGTAAGGAGTACTGAATATTTAAGTCCCTTAAACGCTTCGCCTCGTTGAATGCCTTCCTCTTTCGGACCAGAATTGGGGAAAACTCCTGGAATAACATGATCTTGGATCCTTTATAGATCATAGCTTGGGGGTCTATTCCAAGATTTCTGGAAGCTTCTAGGAGTATCTGCCTCTCCCTATAGCTCTGCAGCCGGAACAGGACCGGGCGTGGACGCTGGTTCGAGCCGGGCCCGCGTATTGCGACCCGGTAGGCCCATTCCACCCTTACCTGGCCTGATTCATCTTCCAAATTTAAAAGCCGTTCGGGAAGGCCCAGCAAACGAATATTTTTTCGACGACCTCGATTATCGAGGTCATCAATGTAATTCTCTAAGGTCCGGACTCGCTGTTCGAGAGTCCGGACCTGATCCACAGCCGATTGCGCTGTAGTTTTGGAGGTCGCGGCCTTTAACTCCGCCCCTCCAACTCGGCGCTCGATTTCCTGGATGTCTCGGTCGTGCTTCTGCAGCGCGGCCGAGAGTGAGTCCCATCGATTTCGGGATTCTTCGATAAAAGCGTCGATCTTCGCATCCAGTTTGGAGATCATTTCCACAAGGCTTGCCACTGTAGGTAAGTCCCCCGGGGCGGCTGTGGACGCCTCAGCTGCAGCTGGAGAGGGTGGGGGAGGGGTTCCTGCTTGCTGAGAGCTGCGGGCTCCCTTCCCTTTGGTCATTTTTACTAAATATTAGATTGCTTAAATGTAATACTAAGTAACTAATTAAATTAAACAGCTATTATAAATGATTTAGTGAGTGTGGTGGGGGTGGGTGACCCACTTTACCCAAGTCTTGGGAGGAGCACTATAGACTCAGACTTGCTGGGTCACTGACATCTTAGATCCCCCCCAAATGCCTCTTAAATGTTGCAATTGTACCAACTTCCACCACTTCCTCTGGCAGCTCATTCCATACACGTACCACCCTCTGTGTGAAAAGTTGCCCCTTAGGTCTCTTTTATATCTTTCCCCTCTCACACTAAACCTATGCCCTCTAGTTCTGGACTCCCCGACCCCAGGGAAAAGACTTTGCCTATTTACCCTATCCATGCCCCTCATAATTTTATAAACCTCTATAAGGTCACCCCTCAGCCTCCGACGCTCCAGGGAAAACAGCCCCAGCTTGTTCAGCCTCTCCTTATAGCTTAAATCCTCCAACCCTGACAACATCCTTGTAAATCTTTTCTGAACCCTTTCAAGTTTCACAACATCTTTCTGATAGGAAGGAGACCAGAATTGCATGCAATATTCCAACAGTGGTCTAACCAATGTCCTGTACAGCCGCAACATGACCTCCCAACCCCTGTACTCAATACTCTGACCAATGAAGGAAAGCATACCAAAAGCCTTCTTCACTATCTTATCTACCTGTGACTCCACTTTCAATGAGCTATGAACCTGCACTCCAAGGTCTCTTTGTTCAGGAACACTCCCTAGGACCTTACCATTAAGTGTATAAGTCCCGCTAAGATTTGCTTTCCCAAAATGTAGCACCTCGCATTTATCTGAATTAAACTCCATCTGCCACTTCTCAGCCCATTGGCCCATCTGGTCAAGATCCTGTTGTAATCTGAGATAACCCTCTTTGCTGTCCAATACACCTCCAATTGTAAAACACAGAATTTATAGCAAAAGTTTACAGTGTGATATAAACTTGTGAAACCTGAAAGGGTTCAGAAAAGATTTATAAGGATGTTGCCAGGGTTAGAAGTTTTGAGCTATAGGGAGAGGCTGAATAAGCTGGGGCTATTTTCCCTGGAGTGTCAGAGGCTGAGGAGTGACCTCATAGAGGTTTATAAAATCATGAGGGGCGTGGACAGGGTGAATAGACAAGGTATGTTCTCTGGAGTGGGGGAGTCCAAAACTAGAGGCACAGGTTTAAGGAGAGAGGGGAAAAATTTAAAACGGACCTCAGGGGCAATTTTTTCAAACAGAGGGTGGTGCGTGAATGGAATGACACTGCCAGAGGAAGTGGTGGAGGCTGGTACAATGACAACATGTAAAAGGCATCTGGATGGATATGTAAATAGGAAGGCCTAGAGGGATATGGGCCAAATGTTGGCAAATAGGACTTGATTAGTTTAAGATATCTGGTCAGTATGGACAAGTTTGACTGAAGGGTCCGTTTTGTGCTGTGGATCTCTATGACTCTAATACATCAAACCACCTGAGATTGTGGGTGCTGAAAAGCTCAGAAGCAATATTTTCTTTAAGCAATTGAGCATGATTGGAGTTCAGAAAAAAGTCCTGGAGGATGAGTGACTCAGTAAGGGAGACTATGGGTGAAGAGCTGGAGCTATAGTTGTGAGAGAGTGCTGGGTACAGTTTTCAGGCCCAGGATAACATAGACCCAGGTAAAGTGAATGGCTGACCAGACTGGGAGCATTCACTGATGAAGTACAAGATCCAGAGTGGTTCTTGCAACAGCATTTCGAGGCCAGATCAGTAAAGGTGCAGAAGTCTGGGTCCTTTGTGAAGTTTAATAAGATTTGATGATTCATTATGACATTAATAGCTGCAAGGAGAATTGTTTAGAAATCCATAGAATCAGTCTTGATCACATTTGTTATCTGATCTGCTCTAAGGGGTATTTAAACACGGTGCATTCCACACATTTTCCCATATGTTAATTCCGGGTGCTATAAATAAGTTGTACATACTCTGTATTTGTTCCAATGATGTGCTGTAAAGTTTACTGTTTGTTCAAAACCATGCAATCTTGTTGGGTTTATTCTTTTAGTAAATTCCCTCAATCTTACACTTTGTCTTCTTTAAAATAACTTATTATCCCATTTCCAAATCGTTATGTAAGTTTGGTGGTCGAGTCTGTAGTAGGTGGGATGCAAAAACTCCTACACAATAACACCATGTGTCATTGAGATGTCTCAAAGTATATCATTAATATTCGTAGAGCAGAGTGGTTTATTTTTGTGTGGACAAGTATATTTATTACTTTGGTTATGTAGTGATAAGCTTGAGACAGCACTTCCATCATGTGTTTACAAAATGACTTCTCATGTCAGTATCTGGGTAATAAAGTGTCTGACTGGACCATCAATCTAACTTTATCTGCACAAATTCTGAGAAACATGTTGTACTTTTCCATTCCTTCACAGATTAAGGATTTGCAACTTTATTTAACCACATGGTGATATGCTGACCTGGAATTCAATTTTAGCAGCGCCTTCCACTCATTGTTATCACTACTACAAATAGGTAAGAAGGAATTGCATTCCAAACATACATTTCAGAACTGTGGAATGTCCCAAAGTGTTTTATATCCAATCAAATATTTTTGAAGTATAGTCAACAGTTTCATGAGATTCATCGCAACTAATTTGCACACAATAAGGTCCCAACATAGTGATTTACAATGTTAATTAGGAGTGAATATTCACCAGGTTACAAGGATAATTTCTTCTAAGTAATGAGAAATTTTATATTCACCCGAGAGGACAGATGACATATTGGCTTAATATCTTATCCAATAGAACATGGAAGCAGATTGTGAAGGTCTACAGATTCAATGAACTGAACCAGTCTTCGCATCCTTGTGCGGTTTTTGCTTCTTTCCTATTTAATTTTCTTTCAGCACCAACTCTGTCCAAGTGACTGCTTGCATCTCTATGGTCCATCTACCTAACAATACAGACTAATAAACTCACTATCAAATTGTGTCAAAAATCTGGCTTTTGATGTCAGCCAAGGCTCAATGGTAACACTCTAATTTTGAAGTTAGAAGGTCGTGAGTTCAAGACTCACTCACTAACTTGAGCATAACGTCTTTGGCTGACATCGAACAGCAGCAAGGTAGCTCAGCGGTTAGCGCTGCTGCCTCACAGTGCCAGGGATCTGGGTTTGATTCCACTCTCAGGCCACTGTCTGTGTGGAGTTTGCACATTCTCCCCAGGTCTGTATGGATTTCCTCCAGGTGCTCCAGTTTCTTCCACAGTCCAAAGATGTGCAACTTAGGTGGATTGGCCATGCTATAATTTCTGAAGAAGTGCTTATGCCCGAAACGTCGATTCTCCTGTTCCCTGGATGCTGCCTGACCTGCTGCGCTTTTCCAGCAACACATTTCCAGCTCATGCTATAATTTCCCATAGCATTCAAGGATGCATAGATTAGGTGCTTTGGCCATGGGAAATGCAGGATTAAAGGATAAGGCGGATGGGTCTGGTTGGAATGCTCTTTAGAGGGTCGGTGTGGACTTGTTGGGCTGAAGGCTTGTTCCCACACTGTTGGGATTCGAAGAAACTTCAATTTCAGATTGACAAAATGTTTGTATTACAGATGTGGTCTTTTAGATGAGATGTTTAACTAAGGTTCTCTTAGCTCGAGATAAAAGAACCCACATACACTCTTAGAGTAACTCCATTTCCTGGCCTATCTACCCTCAGTACATCATTAGACCAATCATTATATCACTACTACTGGTGGCGCCATACTGTGTATAATTTGCATCGGCATTCCTTATATTGCAATGGTGACTCAGCATCAAAACTGCTTCACGGGACGTCAAGGCACTGGGACATCCAAGAGCTGTGAAAGGTGTTTTTCAGCAAGGATCAGTAAACAGATGTTAAAAATAGGAAGTTTCTGCAATTTTTGTTTCTTCTTAATAATTAAAGACACAAACACTAGACGTAACTCCCTCATATCCTAGCCAGGATCAACAAAACATTGACAGGAATTGAACATGGGATCACAAATTGCTGCAGCTACTTCTCAACAATACCCAGATACTTCATTTGTAAGTCTCTATACTTCGCAATTATTCTACTGCTACATTTTCCTTTCCATTTTACCTATTCAAAAGAGGAGTTAGACTTGGCACATTAGTAGGCACATAAAGCCACTTGGCTACAATGCCAACATTTAAAGGATATTTGGACAGGTGTGTGAGTGGGTAAGGTTAAGAAGGATATGGGCCAAGTGCAAGCAAATGGAACTAGTTTAGTTTGGGAAACCTAGTTGACATGGACAAGTTGGACCAAAGGGTCTGTTTCTGTGCTCTATGACTCTATGATTGTATGGCTGGATTATGCAGTCAGTAATGAACTTTGTAACCCTTTGCACTTGCCCTTCTTCTAGAATCTTATACTTTTTTTTTCCTGCCGTACAATTAAAAAACAGGAAAAGCCTGAAGACAATGTGAGGTCAGTGAGAACAGTCAAGCAGCCATGTATCTCCTTCACCAAACAGATTGACAAATTGTGAATGAGCTGTGCAGATTCAAAACCAGGAAATGCCAACTAGAATATTGATTTCAATATTAAATCAACTGCAGAAAAGCAAATAAAAAGGAGGAAAAATAGATTAGATTGAAGGTGAGAAAGTTGAAAGAGACAATGGAAAAATTTAAAATTGAATTAATTACAAAGAAACTCTAGCAATAGTTATAATCTGAAGAAATAAGGCTTCCATATTTGTAAAAGTGAACTTTCAGTGCTAGAGAGATTGTCGGAAATTCAAACTTACCATGACATTAAACAATTACTTATCCAGTTCGATATAAGTTTTATTCTTTTCTTTGGAGATTTTAAGACTCAATTATTTGGCATGTTGAGCAACCTTTAATCAGTTCCATGAATTTAAATGCTGAAGCTCTCGCCACTAAACTAAAACCTCAGCAAGAGGAGAGCAATTTAGACAGTAACTCAATGAGTTGCATATTTGCCTCCACATATGCAGCATCAGGCCCTGCTATTCACTTTACATATTGAAAGAAACAACGAGCACTGCTAGTTTCACTGCTGTCAGCGACAAAATTTCTTTGGTTTGCATCATTGTCATTAATTCTCATTTCGCGCTCATCTGACTCAATTAAGGCCCACTTTGCTTGCAGGAGAGGCACTATAGGTCATCATTTTCTGTTGCAGGAACTACTGTGCTCCTCCTGTGGTGGAATCATAGAATCCTTACGATGTGGAACAGGCTATTCAGCCTATCAAGTGCACATCAACTCTCCAAGGAATACCCCTTCCCCCCTTCCCTCTCCCCCACACCCCCCTACATTTCCCATGTCTAATCTATCTAATCTACGTGGTTCCTGAACACTATGGGCAATTTCACATGGCCAATCTGCCTAACCTGCACATTTTTGGACTGTGGGAGGAAACTGGAGCACCCAGAGGAAACTGACATAGACCCAGAGAGAATGTGTAAACTCCACACAGACAGTCGCCTGAGGGTGGAATTGAACCCGAGTCCCTGGCCCTGTGAGGCAGCAGAGTTAACCACTGAGATATGTGCCACAAAAGCGTACTCTAAACATTTCCATGCTCCAGTGTGGGGCCTTTGTCTCCACATGTTTTGATCAGGTGCTGATTTTTTTTCCATGAGTGAAGTCAATCCTTGTATTTTAGTTCTGGCTTCCTAACAGATGGCCAACTGCAACTATCACACTGTCCTCACAGTGCGGTGACTATGAGCTGACATTGCTTAAGCAGTCATGTGAAAATTGACTCAGAAATCTGCAGTACGTCTATGTTAGAATCTCGGTGCAGCCAATGGATCCTAATGACCTTTCTCAGGCAATACGTTGAAAAACAAATTCACCGTAATTTCCTGATTCTGATACATAGCCCAAATACAGCTGCCTATTGAGTATGCAAGTATTATAGACTCTTGAGCATCTATATGATTCTTGATTGTCTCAATGACAATGGAGAGTTTGGGATTTCTCCATACTTGAATAATAGGTACCCGGGAGTGAATCCAGAGGTTGGTACAATTACAACATTTAAAAGGCATCTGGATGGATCCATGAATAGAAGGGTTTACAGAGATATGGACCAAATGCTGGCAAATAGAACTAGATTGATTTAGGATATCGGGTTGGCATGGACAAATTGGACTGAAAGGTCTGTTTTCGTGCTGTGTGACTCTATGAATCTATGGCTCTCTGTTGCCTGAAACTATTCAAATGACACAGTAGCACAAATATAAATGTTCTGATCAAGCTGCGTTTCACTCAAGACCATTGTGCCTAGGGTTTGTTCACATTTTTCTATGTTGTTAACTTATGATGCTGCTTTGAACTGACAACGTCATGTCTTCCTTAGGCTGATCATGACCCCACCTTCCACAACAATGACTGAGAAGGTGCATAGAATTGACTGCAGGCCTACAGCTCAATGTATCATAAAAGCTGTATCATCGGCAAACAGTAATGTGTGTATCAGGAATTGTCTCATTTTAGTATTTTGCATTCAGTCTGGGCAGTTGGCCAATTGGATTCATTATGAAGTAAGACTCATTCTCTGCAATCTTTATCCTGGAAAGCATATAACAGGAAGAAGGAGAAGAAGATATCAAAGAACATTGATACAGCGTTTACATCTTTATATCACCTTGTAATGATAATAAGCCGGATCGCATTCCATTGCAAATGACTTGCTTTCATTTCACAGTCAAAGGATTTCGTGATCTTGGTTAAGTTTGGTGGGCCAACGATTTTTTTTTAACGGAGTTCAGTTTCTCTTGACGAACCAGCTCAAACCATTTTGGTGAGGTTTACAAACAACATTTGCTGTTCCCTGCACTTTTCTTGAGGGTGACTTAGTGAAGATCAACCCTTGCCAAGTGTTGACACTACCTTCTGACCTGGTTAAAAATCACACAACACCAGGTTATAGTCCAATAGGTTTAATTGGAAGCACACTAGCTTTCGGTGCGACGCTCCTTCATCAGGTGATAATGACCTTCTGACCTGGACACCCTGCTATCTGTCCCCCACAACTATTTACCCTTGGCAAAGGTTTTGACTGCCTCCCCTTATGACCCCACCTCAAATGAATTTCAAACTTAGTGTGATGTTGAGATCCTCATCTGTAGTCTTTACTTCTCCACCCACAGGAATCCCCCCCTCCCCCAAACATCTCTAGTATTCTAATACCATCTGGACTTCTGGCTTCTTCAGGATGTGGAACACTGGCAGTGATCCAGTCATCTCATTTTTTCTACAGACTCTAACCTATTTCCTTCTAATCTTGTCAGTCAGACCCTAAGATGCTCTGATAAATCTGTTAACAAAGATGGTCCTGTTGTCATCTTGTGTACCACCCTCTTCCTGAACATGCTCCCTTCCTGTTACCTTCCCCGAGTATATGGTTCAATCATTGACCAGCAAGCCTTTTTTTAAATATTTCTAGGACTGTCACAGTTGTCCATTTCCTCTGGAGATCTTTCCTCTACTACCTCCAACCTTGTGGTGCCCTAACTCAAACAGCCTGCTTCACCATCCATTTATAGATCTGCCCTGCTTCTGCCCAACAAAACTGGCTTCATCCAGTTTGATTCCCTTTACTCTCCCTCTTCTCCAGTCATTCCCCAACCTGTATATCTGTGACTCTTCTGTTGTACTCTGTCTTTTTGACACTTTCTAGTTTCCTGGCCTAGGAGTCTCAATTTTCCTGGTGGATATTCAAATCTGGCTCACTCACTGTACTTGTGAGCTCTCTGCTTCTTCTTTGAACAGAGGTCCAGCCAGTCTCCATTCACTACAATTCTATTCCACCTCACAGAATGTATTCTCATACTGAATGACATTCACGTCTTCAACAAGAAGAGGTGCTGCTCTTAATTCTACTATTCATTAATTCTAGTTCTCTCTTCCCTCAGGTTCTGTTGTGCTTTTCTGGAATATTCGGTATTGATGTAAGAAAAAAAATGACACTGCTTTTGGTGTCAGCAGCCATGGCTTAATGGTAAAGTTGCTTCAAAGTCATAAGTTTGTGGCCACAACTCAAACTACAAAGGCCTGATGCTGCAGTGGGGTTTGCAAATGAGGAGTTTAACCCAACTACTGATTGCCCTCGCAGGCAGGAGCCTCAGTGCTTTAAAGAACAGATAGATTCAATGTCATGTCGCGATCCATACTTTTCCCTCAACCATCAGTAAATGCTCCTGATTTGTTCTGTATCGGACCTGGGAAAATGAGGCAGGGGAAGTGACTGAAGTGTCAGTGGGGGGGAGCATTTTGGATCCAGTGCTCACAATTCTATTAGTTTTAAAATAGTCATGAAAAAAGAAAGGCCTGATCTAAAAGTTTTTTGAGGGAGGCAGCCTTTGATGGTATTAATCAAAAATTGATTGAGGACAGATATTGGCAGGTAAAGGGACGGCTGGAAAGTGGGAGACCTTCAAAAATGTGATAATGAGAGTCCAGAGACAGTATGTTCCTGTTCAAGTGAAAGGCAAGGCTCGTAGGTGTGGGGTATTGCTGGATGACTTGAGAAAATGAGACTCTGGTCGAGAAAAAGAAGGAAGCATATTTCAGGTATAGACAGCAGAGATCGAGAGAATCCCTGGAGGATTATTAGGGCAGTAGGAGTATACTCAAGTGGAAAATCAGGAGGGCAAAAAGAAGACATGAGATAACTTTGGCAAATAGAGTTAAGGAGAATCCAAAGAGATTCTACAAGTACATTAAGAACAAAAGAATAAGTAGGGAGAGAATAGAGCCTCTCAAAGATCAACAAGGCTGCCAATATGTGGAACTGTACGTAATGGATGAGATACTAAAATAATATTTTGCATCAGCTTTTACTGTGGAGAAGAATGTGGAAGGGAGAGAACTTGGAAAAATAAACAGTGATATCTTGAAAAGTTTCCATATTACAGAGGAGATGGTGCTGGATTTCTTAAAATGCACAAAGGTGGATAAACCCCCAGAACCTGATCAGGTGTATGTCAGAACTCTGTGGGAAGCTAGGGAAGTGATTGCTGGGCCCCTTGCCTAGATCTTTGTATCATCAATAATCATAGTGAGGTGCTAGAAGACTGGAGGTTGGCTAACATGGTGCCATTATTTAAGAACGGTGTTAAGGAAATACCAGGGAATTGTAAGTTGTGGGCAGATTGTTGGATCAGATTTTGAAGGAGAGGATTTACGTGTATTTGGAAAGACAAAAATGATTACGGATAGTCAACATGGTTTTGTGGGTGGGAAATTGTGTCTCACTAACATGATTGAGTTTTTTGAAACAGTGACAAAGAAGGCAGAGCAGTGAACATTGCTTATATAGACTTCAGAAAGACATTCGACAAGGTTCCATATGGTAGACTGGTTAGCAAGGTTAGATCACTTCATACAGGGGGAGCTAACCATTTGGATACAAAATTGTCTTGAAGGTAGGAGATAGAGGATGGTGATGGAGGGTTGCTTTACAGACTGGAGGCCTGTGACCAGTGGTGTGCTGCAGGGATCGGTGCTGGGTCCACTGCTTTTTGTCATTTATATAAATGATTTGGATGTAAGTATAGGAGGTATGGTTAGTAAGGTTGTGGGTGACACCAAAATTGGTGGTGCAATGGACAATGAAGAAGGTTACCTCAGTGTACAAAGGGAGCTTGATCAGATGAGTCAACGGGCCGCGAAGTGCTGGATGTGAGGTGCTGCATTTTGGAATGGCAAACCAGAGCAAGACTATGCACTTTTAATGGTAATGTCTTGGGGTGTTGCTGAACAAAAATACCTTGAGATGCAGGTTCATTGTTCCTTTAAAATGGAGTCACGGGTAGACAGGATAGTGAAGAGGGCGGTTAGTACACTTGCCTTTATCAGACGGTGCATTGAGTATAGGAGTTGGGAGGTAATGTTGTGGCTCTACAGGACATTGGGTAGGCCACTTTTGGAATATTGTGTACAATTCTGGTTTCCTTGCTCTAGAAAAGATGTTGTGTAACATGAAAAGGTTGAGAAAAGATTTACAAAGGATGTTGCCAGAATTGAAGGGTTTGAGATACAGGGAGAGCCCGAATAGGCTGCGTTCCCTGGAGTGTCAGCAGCTGAGGGGTAACCCTTAGAAAATCATGAGAGTCATAGGTCGGGTAAATAGCCAAGATCTTTTTGTCCAGGGTAGGGGAGTTGGGGTGGGAGAGGAAAGATTTCAAAGGAACCTAAGGGGAAACATTTTCACCCAGAGGGTGGTGCGTGTATGGAATGTGCTAGCAGAGGAGATGGTGGAGGCTGGTACAATTACAACATTTAAAAGGTATCTGGATGGATATATGAATAGGAAGGGATTAGAGGGAAATGCTGTCAAATGGGACTAGAGGAATTTAGGATATCTGGTTGGCATGGACGAGTTGGACCAAAGGGTCTGTTTTCCTGCTGTATAACTCTATGACTTTATGTGTTTATTAACTGCAGCAACATCAACTATTTTATCATTTGTTCATGGGATATTCAAGGGATACAGACCAGCATTGTAGTGCCCATTCCCAGCTACACCTGAGAAGGTGGTGGGTGGTGAGGTGCCTTCTTGAGCAATTCCAGTCCTTATAGTTGAGATAAATCCACAGTGGTGTTTAAAAGGGAGCTCCAAGATTTTAACCCAGGCACAGTGGAGGAACAGTGATATATTTCCAAGTCAGGATTTTGAGTGACTTGGAGGAAAACTGGCAGGTGGTAGTGTTCCTCTGTTTTTTTCCTGCCCTTGTCCATCTGGATGGTAGAAGTTGTGGGTTTGGAAGGTGCTGTCGGAGGAAGCAGGCGGATTTGCAGCACGGTGTCTTGTAGGTAGTACACACTGTTGCCACTGAGAGGTGATGGTGGGGGGAGTGAGTGTTATCAAAAGTACATTATTGACCCAAGTACTTTACTGTAATTGGTATGGGACATTGTGAGATGCAAATTTCTTCTTTCTTCTGAACAACAGACAACTTAAATAATGCAGATGCATATGGAGACAATCTGTGGCACAAAAGAAATGCAGCGAGACAAGGAAGGAGAAAACTCCAGAAATCCACTGAGATTTTCCATGTTAATTGCCTTCACTTATTCCCCAATTATGCAATCTCTGACGACATTAGGGCTTCGCTTGACTGAATTAATTGCTCTTTCCCAGTTAGTGTAAAGTTGGGAAAGCTTGTTTTAACAGATTGGAGGTGTGGCGAAATCACCGACAAGTTTTTTTTTCCCTCTGAAGTTTTTTAAAGGGACGTTATTGAGCATAGGCAAGATAAAGGATTGTCTCAAGAGTGAAGCTGACTTGTCGCCTCCTCTAAGTCATGAATCTGAGATCTGTGAGTGGGTGTATGACGAGGACTGTTTGTCTGATTCTGCTTTGTGTTCACTGGGCTTCAGCTGCAGCTGGTAAGTGTTCAGGCTCTGTTACCCTGCAAGAATTTCCAGTGTCATTTCATCAACAACTTTTAATCAACTTTGAAGAAACAGGAGCTTTGTTTCCTTCTTTCAGAGCAAGGAGAAACTTCACTCAACAATAACTCCTTACAAACAGAGCCCAATAGACAAAGTCTGGTCCAGTGTGAACAATGTGAGTATGACTAAGGGACGCAGAGCAGCATAAGTTTGAACATAAAATATTGAGTGAAAGGATTTTTGAACACATTAAGCAGAACAACAATGTCATTGGTTCATCACAAATAGATTTATAACTTAAAGGAATTTACAACTCCTCCAGCTAAATCATTATAAATCTCTTTTGGAGTTACAACTATGACTCTTCCTTACATGAGCACAAAAAGATTCAAAAATGCAGATTTTAAATTTGTTATTGGAATTGTTAACACAACCCATTTATCATTGCTAGCCTTGAAATAATGAAAATTGCATCAAAGGCGAAATAATCTTCTAGCTGTTTCTGTAACACTGTGTACTTGGTACTTTTTATATCCTCTTGTTATTTGAAAGAGCTTACCTGTTTGAATAGATAGCGTGGTGGAAATAACATGTATAAATTGGTTTGAATATCTTTTACGGCAACTCTTCCTCCTGCAATCATTCTCTAGAGCAGTGTTCAGCTGATTGCACACACTTGAGTCTCCTATCAATTATTCCCAGTATAACCTTGCTTCAGATCTTTGAACAAAGAGCACCAAAACATGACGAGTGTTATACTTTGTTTTAAAATTGTCTTGTGAACAATCTTGTAACATTTCATTATGCTGAATAAATCAGGTCCTTTTCTGCTAGTATGTTTAGAAAGACCAACTGTTGATCAGTATAATACTAGCAGGCATGGTTTTTGTGTTGTAGTGGTGCTGTCCCTGCCTCTGAGGCAGGAGGGCCAGGTACAATTCCCACCTGCTCCATAGGTGCAAATATCCGTTCAGATGAAGGAACCATTGTGGTTCAAACCTTATTTGAGGTGTATTTGTAAGGGTGATGTGATAAAAATATACCAATGTGGTGTTTACTTCACAGAATCTTTTGCCAAAAGAAAGCTTTTGATCAGGATTGTTTAGTATATTTGTTGTTTCCAAAATGTTTCAGTATTTGACCTCTTGGAGTGAGGGTTTGAACAGACGGATTGCAAGACAGTTGGACAGATTACCGACCAGCCAAGGTGGAAGAGGGTGGAAATGGGACATATCAGAGGGAGTTTTGAAAGTTTGCAGTGGAATTGGACTGAAGCAGGAAGGAAAGGGGAGTTGCCTAAGCGTTTACCGATGTGGCACAATCGCTTCTCTTGGTCCACAAGCTGTAAAGGAATTTAACTGCTCCATTTGGTACCTCACCCCTCCCTTCAGCAACCAGATTTCATGAGGGGCTAAAGATAAAGATAAATTTAAATGTAAAACTAGGATACTTCTTTACAAATCCTTAAAAGTCCCAAAGACTGAATTTGTCACAGACACTGGTTGGCCTCTATTAAAACCTATAAAGGGTTTGGACTGGCTTGCTAGAATTTTAATTTTATTGACATATTTTCTGAGAGTAAAAAGAGCTTTTGTATCTCCTTCGCAGATTTCCAAAATGGTCAGGACATCTGTGCGACAACAAGGCTGTGTTGTCAGAACGGGGTGGATGAATACGGATGGATCGCTGCTGCAGTCGGTTGGAGTCTCTGGTTTCTCACCCTCATCCTTATTTGTGTAAATAAAGTAGATAAACTCAGGCCTGATGAATCTGAGAAGTACCCTTCATCTTGAGGCACAGGAAGCGAAATGAAACGCAAAACTGGAATGGAGTGAAAGGCGGGAAAAGAGTGGCAATCAGCTCTGATCAACTCAGGATGAATGAGCGATGTTTCAAGTATGGTTTGCACTCTGTTGACTGTAGCCTTTCTCTGGGTTTATTATACCCCTGTCAGCACACTGCAGCAAAGAAATGGCATGTAACCAAAGCAAGACTCTCTTTTAGATTAGATTACATACAGTGTGGAAACAGGCCCTTCGGCCCAACAAGTCCACACCGCCCCACCAAAGCGTAACCCACCCCTACATCTACCCCTTACCTAACACTACGGGCAATTTAGCATGGCCAATTCACCTGACCTGCACATCTTTGGACTGTGGGAGGAAACCAGAGCACCCGGAGGAAACCCAGGCAGACATGGGGAGAATGTGCAAACTCCGCACAGTCAGTCGCCTGAGGCGGGAATTGAACCCGGGTCTCTGGCACTGTGAGGCAGCAGTGCTAACCACTGTGCCACCGTGCCGCCCACATGTTCTTAAACATATAACACAACAATGGAAATCAGATTATTGTACTGGGCTTCATTTATCTCTAAGTTTTGAAACAAGCAACCAAAGAATCAAATACCTGTCAATATTTATGAACACTGCAGTAAATATTTCTTTCATGCTGCTGAACTGGATACGAAGGAGAATTGATAATTTGATAGACAGTTCTTTTCTCCTTTGGGCAGCCATCTTTCTGTTATAACCTTTTCCACAACTATTTTAATCAGATCTTTGCTGCCAGAGCATTCCTAAGTTCCTGAGAGGAAAACGAGCTTTTTAGCTCCTGCACAAACTTCCCGAATATCACTGTCCCGAATGCTTACTTGCTTTCCTGTTCATCTCCATTATGCTAAGATCACAACTCTGTTTCTCAAATTCCTTATGTTTGTTAATCTTCTCTCCATGCCATCTTCAGCTTTTGAAGAACCCAGTTGGGATTCAAACTCTTGCCTTGTCTTTCATTCCACTCCCTCCAATTTTGACAATAGCTGCATTGTCCAATTCTTCACCCAGGTTCCTCTCTGAACAAGTCTAGCCCTGAATTGCTGTACAGTTCATTTCAAACCAATATCTTTCACACAAAGAGTTTATTTATGTGCCATACTAAATCCGAAATTTCATTAAAATATTAAACCTTGTCTTAAGAATGTCTGATATGTTTGATTTGAATTTCAATACAGAACAAGTCAAAATACCATTTGGAATAATCATTATTGAGGAAGTATATCGAATAGTCCTACAGCAAAACAACTTCACTCATTTGAGGAATCAACAAATGTGAGGGTTACTGTGATGCTTCCAGCAGCTGTTTCTTTCATTTGTGCTGCCTCCAAAACTGGGACAATCATTACAAAGCCCACAGCACAGAGAGGAATGGGATTAAAGGAGGGAATGAACTTTTATCGTCCGTGACATTTGCTCATCTGCCACAATTACTGTATCTGCATGATTTAAAACAAAGGCAGCTGGTGGAACTCAGCAAGTCGGGTAGCATCTGTGGAGAGAAACTAGATTTAACATTTCGAATCCCAATGACTCTTCACCAGAAGATTGAACCATTCCCAGACTTTGAACGTTAACGCTATTTCTCTCCACAAATGCTGAGTTCCATCAACAATTCCTGTTTTTGCTTCAGATCCCCAACATTTGCAGTTCTTTGTTTTATTTTTGTGTGATTTACGATTGGTAATAAAATAAATAAACATTTCAACTGGGCTTGTTTACATTTCTTCACTATTCAGACGATCCTGTTGTACCTCAGATACCTCATTAAGAGTAGTATCGACTTACAGTAATAGAGCTGCAGAACGCTTAGTAAAACAATCTGCTTTACTGCAAAATTTGGCCAATCTTGCAAGTTTTGTTTAGCATTGAAACATTGACCACAGTTTTATTTTGAATCTCAGCTTGACTGTCTTGCCCAGAATCTGTTTGCATAAGTGGCTTACACAATGATATTAGTCACGTGAATGTAACACTATGAGATTAGTTTTCTAAATGGCTGCACACATCTGTCAGTATAGGAATCAAGGTTTTTTTAAATTGAATTAGCATTAATGATTTGGATTTTTGAACCAAAAACGCAATTTTAGAATTTGTGGATGACACTGAATTTTGAGGTGAGTTTGCATATCAGGGACTATTTGACAGATGGGTCTCTTACCCCCTGAAGACAAACTGTTCGGTTGCCATATTCTTTTTATTCATGGGCTCTAGGTATTACTGGCAAAGTCTGCATTTATTGACCAACCTTAATTGCCTACAGATGAAGTCATCTCAGAGGGCAGTTAAGAGTCGATCACATTATTGCGGATCCGGAGTCACGTGTAGGCCAGAGCAGATAAGGATGGCAGATTTTCAGTTGGGTTTTTCCAACAATTGACATTAGTTGGCATGGTCACCATGACTGACACTTGCTTTTTATTCCAGATTATTCCGCTATTAAAATGGTGGGATCTAACCGCATGTCTCAGCACAGTAGCCTTGCTCTCTGGGTTACTAGTCCAGTGATATCACCACTGTCTCCTCCAAACAGAGGCCTTAAGAATTATGAAATATTTTGGCAGAGCTGAGAAAGAGCATAACTAGAGGCAACCATCAAGAAATTCTGAAGAAAAGTCTTGGTTGGAGGAGGAGTGTAATCTCTTCTGAAATCTATTCTGAAAGGGGCTGAATGAAGTGGATCGCTTATGGACAGGAGAGAACAGAGGTTTCCAATGAAAGGTTTAGATGAAGAAAGATAGTTGGAGGCTCGAGTGGAGCAGAAACACGACCGTGAACTACTTAAGTCGAATGGCCTGCTCCTATTGAGTATTTCCTCTGTAATCCTGTACTTTTCCAATCTTCCAAACAATATTTGACCTCCACTTAGAACATAGAACAATACAACACAGTACAGGCCCTTCAGCCCTCAATGTTGTGCGGATCTTTTATCCCACTCTAAGATCAAACTAACCTACATTGTAATATCATCCATGTGCCTAACCAAGAGTCACTTAAATGTCCCTAATGTATCTGACTCTACTACCACAACTGGCAGTGTATTCCACACGAGATAAAAACGAGGTAAAAACAATGACTGCAGATGCTGGAAACGTGCCTTGAAGAAATTTTCCTCCTCTCTCTACAAGAATCTCAGGGAGTCCCTCTCCCACTGCAACTTCCAGGTACTCTATGCTACTTTCTCCCCACCCCCACCCTCCTCTAGCTTATCTCTCCACGCTTCAGGCTCTCTGCCTTTATTCCTGATGAAGGGCTTTGGCCCGAAACGTCAATTTCGCTGCTCCTTGGATGCTGCCTGAACTGCTGTGCTCTTCCAGCACCACTAATCCAGAAAGTGTATTCCACACACCCACCACTATCTGTGTAAAGAACCTACCTCTGACATCTCCCCTAAACCATTCTCTAATCACCTTAAAATTATGCTCATTTGTGTTAGCCATTTCCACCCTGGGAAAAAGTCACTGGCTATCCACTCTATCTATGCCTCTCATTATCTTGTATCTCTGCCAAGTCACCTCTCATCCATAAAGATGTGCAGGTCAGGTGAATTGGCCATGCTAAACTGTCCATAGTTGTTAGGTGCATTAGTCAGAGCGTGGTGGGTTACTCTTCAGAAGGTCGGTGTGGACTTGTTGGGCTGAAGGGCCTGTTTCCACACTGTAGGGAATCTAATCTAATCTAATCCTTCTTCGCTTCAATGAGAAAAGCCCTAGCTCCCTCAACCTTTCTTCATAAGACCTGCCCTCTAGTCCAGGTAGCATTCTAGTGTATCTCTTCTGTAACCTCTCTAAAGCTTCCACATCCTTCCTATATTGAGGTGACCAGAACTGAACACAATATTCCAATGGTGGTCTAATCAGGGTCGACAGAGCTGCAGCATAACCTCATGGTTCTTAACTCAATTCCTCTGCGAATGAAAGCCAACACACCACATGCCTTCTTAATAACCCCCAACCCCAAAAAACCTGGGTGGCATCTTTGAGGGATCAATGGACATGGACCCCAAGATCCCTCTGTTCCTCCTCACATCCAAGAATCCTGCCTTTAACCCTGTAATCTACATTCAAATTTGATCTTCCAAAATGAATCACTTCTCACTTTTCACTTTGAACTCCATCTGCTAATGCTTAACTCAGTTCTGCGTCCTGTCAATGTCCCATTGCAACAGTCCTCCACACCATCCACAAATTCACCAACCTTCATGTCATTGGCAAACGTACTAACCCACCCTTCCACCTCCTCATCCAAGTCATTTATAAAAACCAAAAATAGCAGAGGTCCCAGAATTGATCCCTGTGGAACATCACCGGTCACCAAGCTCCAGGTGAATACTTTCCACCTATCACCATCCTTTGTCTTCTATGGGTCAGCCAATTCAGTGTGCAGAAGGTTTAGAAGAAGAAAGATAGTTGGAGGCTCGAGTGGAGCAGAAACACAACCGTGAACTATTTAAGTCGAAGGGCCTGCTCCTATTGAGCATTTCTTCCGTAATCCTGTACTTTTCCATGCCTCCTTACTTTCTGATTTAGCCTATCATGGGGAACGTTACCAAGCACCTTGATAAAGTCCATGTACACTACATGCACTGCTCTACCTTCATCAATGTGTTTTGTGATGCATGACCTGCCCCTCGCAAAGCAATGCTGATTATCTCTAATGAAGCTATGCTTTCCCAAATAATCATAAATCCTGTCTCTCAGAATCCTCTCCAATAATTTGCCCAACACATTCGTAAGACTGACTTGTTTGTAATTCCCAGGGTTATCCCTATTTTCTTTCATGAATAAAGGAGTAGCATTTGCACCCGCTAATCCTCTGGCACTACTCCAGTGGATAGTAAAAATGCAAAGATCATCGCCAAAGGCACAGCAATCTCTTCCCTCACTTCCTATAGTACCCTTGGGTATAATCTGTCTGGCCCAGGGGACTTATCGATTCTCATGTTTTTCAAAATTTCCAGTACATCTTCCTTCTTAATATCAACCTGTTCAAGCATATCAGCGAGTTTCACACTGTCCTCACAAGTGACATGGTCCCTCTCAGTAGTGAATACTGAAGAAAAGTATTCGTTCAAGGCTTCCCCAACCTCCACCAACTCCAGGCACAAGTTCCCTCCATGATCCCTGTCAGCCTTACCTCACTCTGACCATCCTCTTGTTCCTCATATAGAGTCATAGAGTCATAGAGACGTACAGCATGGACCCTTCAGTCCAACCCGTCCATGCTGACCAGATATCCCAACCCAATCTAGTCCCACCTGCCAGCGCCCAAACCCTTCCTATTCATATATTCATCCAAATGCCTCTTAAATGTTGCAATTGTACCAGCCTCCACCACATCCTCTGGCAGCTCATTCCATACACGTACCACCCTCTGCGTGAAAAGGTTGCCCCTTAGGTCTCTTTTATATCTTTCCTCTCTCACCCTAAACCTATGCCCTCTATTTCTGGACTCCCTCACCCCAGGGAAAAGACTATGCCTATTTACCCTATCCATGCCCCTCATAATTTTGTAAACCTCTATAAGGTCACCTCTCAGCCTGACATTCCAGGGAAAACAGCCCCAGCCTGTGCAGCCTCTCCCTATAGCTCATATCCTCCAACCCTGGCAACAGCCTTGTAATTCTTTTCTGAACCCTTTCAAGTTTCACAACATTTTTCCAATAGGAAGAAGACCAGAACTACACGCAATATTCCAACAGTGGCCTAACCAATATCCTGTACAGCCTTAATCCTATCTGCCAAGGCTTTTTCCTGCCCCCTTCTAGCTCTCCTAAGTCCATTCTTCAGTTCCTTCATGGCTCCCTTGGAACCTGTCCGATCCTTACTTCCTCAAACTTACATAAAGTTCCTTCTTCCTCTTGACTAGATGTTCCACATCTCTTGTCATCCAAGGTTCCTTCACCCTTCCTTGCCTCAATGGGACATTTGTATCCAGGACTCAAAACAAGTACTCCCACAAAACAACCTCCACATTTCTGTCCTGCATTTCCCTGAGAATAGCTGTTTCCAATTTATTCGTCACAGTTCCTGCTTAATAGCATTATAATTCCCCCACTCCCAATTAAATACTTTCCTATACCATTTGCTCCTATCCCTCTCCATGACTATAGTAAAGCTCAGGGAGTTGTGATCACTATCACTGAAATGCTCTCCCACTGAGAGATCTTACACCTGACCTGATTCTTTGCCAAGCACCAAATCCAAGATGGTCTCCCCTCTCGTCAGCCTATCTACATATTGAGTCAGGTATCCTTCCTGGATACACCTGACAAAATCTGCTCCATCCAAACTATTTGCACTAAGGAAGTTCCAATCAATATTAGGGAAGTTGAAGTTACCCAAGACATCAACTCTGTTACTTGTGCATCTTTCCAAAGTCTACCTCACAACGTGCTCCTCCGCGTCTCTGTTGCTATTGGGCAGGTCTATAGAAAACTCCCAATAAAATGACTGCTACTTTCCTGTTTCTGACTGCCACCCACACTGACTCTGTAGACAAACTCTCCTCAATGATCTCCCTTTCTGCAGCTGTGATACTAACCCTGATTAGCAATGCCACTTAGTGGCACACTGAAAGCCAACAGCAGAGAATGACTCACTTGTTATACTGATGATGAAGCAATACGGATAGCGCACGGTGCTGAGGGGAATGGCTGTAATGGGGCAAGCTGAGTCAGCAAGGGGGCTCCGCTGCCCCCTGCTGTCTTAGGACATATTTAGTGACCATTGTAGGCCCAAATCCTTTGTGCCTTGTTAATGGCCAAGGAGTGATGCCACAGGATGCTGTAAAACATCTACTGCCAATACAGAGACAGGCAAAACTAGGTGAACGGTGTAATGCAAGGGTTTATAAAGTGTTATCACTACTTCAATAGGTTGTGAAAGAAACTTTAAACATGAAAGGGTTTTCTAAACAACGGTGGTCAATAAACTACCGTTGTCAAATATAATGTTCAACTTTAGTGACTAAGATGAAGGTGGACTATGAATTTTAAGTCAGATCTCGTCCATTCCATCCATTTCTTTCTTTCTTTGTTCCTCTTTTCATACTTGTTTTATTTTTCTCACTTCTGACCTCCAACATCGACGGTGGAGAGTTGAGGAAGCATGGACCCAATGGATACCCAGGTAAGCCCAGCATAGACCCCCTGCTTCACAAGGACTATAATGTTGAATTTTACCTATACTTCTGTATATTTCTAACTTATATTTAAGATTTTGACCTTATAAATCTTTGTACCTAAGATGATGCCAGAAATGGCAACTTCATACACTTTTTGCTGTACTCGTGTACCCTTGTATTTGAGTACATGTGGCAATGAACCTAGTTCTAATTCTAATTCTAACAAACCATACATCAGGTTTACAGCCATTGGGTAGAATGGCTGTTAGGGCTGGTGCATGTGGCAGAGGGGGTGACAAGGCAGTTCAGAGGGCATACTGTGTTAGTGGTGTGGAATGGAAGAGGGGGAAATGAGAGTGAGGTGTGAAACGCTGCAGAGGGGCTGTCGGACACAGCGTTGGTGGGAAGTGATAGATAATGACTGAGGCAGCAGAGAGCAGAGTACTACACTTCATCTGGCACAGCAAGGAGATCATTGTCCTTCCTGTACTGCTGCCCAATCCCTCTCACCCTGGAGATAGCACTGACCCAGGTTGTATCTCCAATCAGGCTGGTAGTGCCCCATCACCCACAAGGGGCATCCAAGTCCCTCTTAGAGAAGCCCTGCTGCCAACATTCCCTCTCTGTGCCATCTTGCATGATGCCTAATAGCGCAGCATGCAGATGGCAGTGTACCTTGATGTGGCCCTGAGGGATGCTACGCAGGACCCTCGCTGAGTGGCAAATTTCTTCATGAACGAAACGTGGTAAGATGGACGGATGCTGGACATTATTCTCATCGCAGGTGAGTTTGGTAAGAGATGACAAGAATTATGGTAACAACCACTTCACCAAACGTGACTTTGCTGAAAAAAAACAGTAAAATTCAGCCCCTGGTTTCTGAGTGACTCAGAACATTATCTTGTATCATTTTGTCACCTTTCCTAATATATCACTGAGCCTTTCAGACAATACATTGTTAAATAGAGCATTGGCAATTTTTTTTGGCGCAACAGTTGACATCAGAGCCATTCGGTATTTAGACTGATTGTTGGTTAAGAAGTTAAAGGGTGATTGGTGTTCTAGGGATATAATACAGCAGGAAGCAGATTCAGATCAAAAATAGAATCACTGAACAATGTTATAGTTAGAGAACCTAGACTTTCTGCTTAATTGAGATGATTTATGGGCATAATTCATTCATTATTGATGTTACTGCTACAAACTTTCACAGAATTTTGAGCACAAGTTGAAAACATGTGAGCACAGCTTTTTGCACTCATTGTAAACAAAATCGTGCAACATGTAGATCTCAGCAGGTAATGTTCTCAGATTCAGCACCAGGGTGCGTTCCAATAATTGTGATCATCTGTTGACCTTCAAAGAGGTTCCAAAATCAAGTTGGCCCCTCTGTGCTCTGACACTAACAGGCTACACTTTGAAAGGTCTGAATGATTTTCAGTTTACTACGGAACTTATTACTGTCCAACAATCTAACTGGAAAACAATTTTACTTTTTTGCTAGAGTGTCATTTTAAGTGTTTTGCAAATTGGTTATTCACAGCTCATATTTGGAAACTGTGATTTAAAATGAATACTTGCTCTGCTACAAACCCACTCTCAGTTGTGTGAATCAAAATTTGCCAAGTCACCACAGTTAAATATTTTGTGAAATATTTCCAAAGGAAATTTAAACAAAATTCTTAAAATACCACTCACGGTATAAATTTGAGCAAAGATCTGAGAGATAATGTTTTCAAAGTTTCCACTGTCAATCTTGCCGAAAGCAAAGATTCTACTCCTTTAATTTGTGTCTAAAATGAAAAGACAAGCAAATAAAAAAGAAAATTTTAAAAATACAGAAATTGGGTTATTCTAGGACAGTAAATGTGACCCTCGTATCTTAATGCAGAGAGAAGCCTTGGTCTGGTAGGTTTGGGAAGAGTAAAAGAGCTCAAAGTTGACAGTGCATTTCCTCTCGGCTGATGAATAAGGATTTTTCACTGCAGTAAACTTTACACTGGACCTTTACAGGAACAGAAGGCAGCCATTTACAGTCTTGAAATTTTCTTTTGTATGTTTGAATGAAATCCCGGCTGTTTTGTCACCTAACCCCCAAATTCTTAATAACTCGAGTTAACAGAAATCTGTCAATTCTGGTTTTTACAAATCAATAATTGACCAAGTACCCAGAGCCATTGGTAGAAAGGTTTCACATTTCCACCACCCTTTGCATGTAGAATTGTTTCCAAACTTGAGTCATGAATGCTTGACTTTAATGTTTCCACTATGCGCCAGTCTGAGATGTTCTAATCTATACAAATCATTTCTTGCTGGCCATCCAATCTGTTCCCCTTAATATCTTGAAACCCAAAATCAAACCATCCCTTAATCTCATATATTATGGGCAATATATTGGGATTATGTGAACTTTCTTGAAATTTGATACTTAGTGTCAATGTATCATCCTGATAAAACACCATTGAATTCTGAGCCGATGTATCCTTCCTAACGTGTAGTGCCCAGAACGGAACACTGCTCCAGGTTTGGTCCAATAAAACCTTTATGTAGCTATAGCTTGGCATGTACCCTAGTTATATCTAAAGACAAACAAGTCATTAATGTTTTTAATGACCTTTTTGGAATTGACCATGACAGAATGATCTGTGCACCTGAAACACTAAATCTCTCTGGGCCTCCATAGATGAAGATTTCAATGAGCTAAGCAAACAGTTTTTTTGTTCTTTAGAAGATATATGAATGGGCAGGGAGCAAAGGGATACAGATCCCTAGAAAATAGGTGGCAGGTTTAGATAGAGTATCTGGATCAGTGCAGGCCTGGAGGGCTAAAGGGCCTGTTCCTGTGCTGTAATTTTCTTTGTTCTTTAGTTAATTATTATATAAAGATATTTGGAGGGTGATAATAGATGAACAGGCGATTATGATTTGAAGTTAAAATGTAGCAGTAAGGTCAGCTTGAATTGAGCAGATGTTGTAAGTGAGAAATAGTGGTGCTTTAGTTTGCACGCTGGCGATCAGATAGGATTCAGAGGCTATCTTCATCCAAAACACTCTTGGGAGCCAATTAACATTCCAAAAGGAAAAAAAGTCACCCACTCACATCCCAATGGAAAGTGAGAGAGTATGTACTGTCAGTAGAGCCTGCCCTGCTTTTCTGAAAGGCTAAATAGAGAGGGCATGAGATTAAGGATCCTTTGTTTTTCCCAACCCTGTTAACATTCAACTTTTGGCAATACTAGTTTAAAAATGGAGATGCTAGTAACGCATTCACAGTAGAATTACAACTTTCAGAAGTGAGTTTGTTAGCTTTATTTTTGTGCAGACAACTAACCCCTTATCCTGTGCAATCAAATTTCAATGGGCATGTGGGAAGTTTTATTCTGAATGATGTCACGTTGCCAGGAGTGTGAGTGCAAGCTCTTTTCACCCGTCAAGTATCATCATCAAGGATTGACTGGAAAAGGATATAAAATAGGACAATGCACAAAGCAAAGCACTTTCCACAATGAATTAGCAATATTCCATTACACAAAGTAAGATGAAACTCTGCTCTCATTTCACCAGCGGTGCTCCGCATATACAAAGAACTGCAACAGTTCTAAAACTGTTAATTCAGTCTCTGCTAAAGTTGCTGCAGTTCTGTAACTACAGTGCACCTGACTTTGGTTTAATATCTGTTTTAACAAAAAAAGTCAACTTAATGCACTTGTTGCAAAACTCTTATTTACATTGTCGGCTAAAATTTCCACAAATAAATCACTGATTAAGTTATAACATCAGACACAGCAAGACAGCTGGTTTCTTTTTGTCATCTTTTGGAGCAGCCAGACTCTCAAAATTCAACACATCTCTGTCTCCCCTTTCTACGTGTGGGGGAAAAGACAGTAGAACACTGAAAAGAGTACTTCAAAAAAAAAGACCGAGGTACAGCACATAAACTGTCAAAGTGAATTTTGACAGACAACGTCAGCAGAGTTAAAAATTAAGAGACCGTGAGAGACAACTGAACACTCCCTTGTAATCTAGACTTTTGTTCTTCAAAACATTGTTCCCTATTTATATATTATTTACCGTGTCCAAAACATTATGTTTTATCAGTCTACGTTTTGAAGGAGGATGGTGTGCATTTGTCTCAAAGTTGAGAACAATACTAGATTACAAATCATTTCTCTGCCAATTGTTAAAAATAGAGCTATTCCTGCAAATGATGTGGAGGAGAGTGCAGTGGGTCAGTATCACTGTGAAACAGACAGGGAGGACTGTGCGGTGAGTCAGTGTCACAGTGAAACAGACTGAGGGGAATGTGTGGTAAGTCAGTATCACTGAGAAACAGACTGTGGGGAGAGTGCGGTGAGTCGGTATCACTGTGAAACAAACTGGGAGGAGTGTGCAATGAGTCAGTGTCACAGTGAAACAGACTAACATGAGTATCGATGGGTCAGAATCACTGAGAATCAGACTGTGGGGAGTGTGTGCTGAGTAAGTATCACTGTGAAACAGACTGAGGGGAGTGTGCGGTGAGTCTATCACTGAGGAACAGACTGAGGGGAGTATGCAGTGAGTCAATATCAATGAGAAACAGACTGAAATGTTTGTACGATGGGTCAGTATCACTGTGAATTAGACTGAGGGGACTGTGCAGTGGGGCAGTATCACTAAGAAACAGACAGGGAGGAGTGTGCAGTGAGTCAGTACACTAAGAAACAGACTGGGAGGAGTGTGTGGTGAGTCCGTATCACTGAGAAACAGACAGGGAGGAGTGTGCAGTGAGTCAGTATCAATGTGTAACAGACAGGGGAGTGTGCGGTGAGCCAGTGTCACTGTGTTACAGACTGAGGGGAGTGTGCAGTGAGTCCGTATTACTGTGAAACAGACTGGGAGGACTGTGCAGGGAATCAGTACCACTGTGAATCAGACTGAGGGGAGTGTGCGGTGAGTCCGTATCACTGAGAAACAGACAGGGAGGAGTGTGCGATGCGTCAGTATCACTGTGAAGTAGACTGAGGGGAGTATGCAGTGAGTCGGTATCACAGGGTAACAGTCTGAGAGCAGTGTGCAGTGAGTCCGTATCACTGAGATACAGACTGGGAGGAGTGTGCGGTGAGTCAGTATCAGTGGGTAACAGACTGAAAGGAGTGTGCAGTGAGGCAGTATCACTGTGAAACAGACTGAGAGGAGTGTGTGGTGAGTCAGTATCACAGTGAAACACACTGGGAGGAGCGTGCAGTGGGTCAGTATCACTGTGAAACAGACTGGGAGGAGCGTGCAGTGGGTCAGTATCACTGTGACGCAGACAGGGAGCAGTGTGCAGGGAGTCAGTATCACTGTGAAAGAGACTGAGGGGAGTGTGCAGTGAATCAGTATCACTGTGAAACAGACTGGGAGGAGCGTGCAGTGGGTCAGTATCACTGTGTCGCAGACAGGGAGCAGTGTGCAGGGAGTCAGTATCAGTGGGAAAAAGACTGAGGGGAGTGTGCGGTGAGCCAGTATCACTGTGAAACAGACTGAGGGGAGTGTGCAGTGAGTCAGTATCACTGTGAAACAGACTGGGAGGAGTGTGCAGTATCAGTATCACTGTGACGCAGACAGGGAGCAGTGTGCAGGGAGTCAGTATCACTGTGAATCAGACTGAGGGGAGTGTGCAGTGAGTCAGTATCAGTGGGTAACAGACTGAGAGGAGTGTGCAGTGTGTCAGTATGACTGTGTTACAGACTGAGGGGAGTGTGCGGTGAGTCAGTATCACTGTGAAACAGACTGAGGGGAGAGTGCAGTGGGTCAGTATCACTGGGCAACACACTGGTAGGAGTATGCAGTGAGTCAGTATCACTGTGATGCAGACAGAGAGGAGTGTGCAGTGTGTCAGTATCACTGTGATGCAGACAGAGAGGAGTGTGCAGTGTGTCAGTATCACTGTGATGCAGACAGGGAGGAGTGTACAGTGTGTCAGTATCACTGAGAATCAGACTGAGGGGAGTGTGCAGTGAGCCAGTATCACTGTGAAACACACTGGAAGGAGCGTGCAGTGGGTCAGTATCACTATGACGCAGACAGGGAGCAGTGTGCAGTGAGTCAGTATCACTGTGAATCAGACCGAGGGGAGTGTGCAGTGAGTCAGTATCACTGTGTAAAAGACTGGGAGGAGTGTGATGCGTCAGTATCACTGTGAAGCAGACTGAGGCGAGTATGCAGTGAGTCGGTATCACAGGGTAACAGTCTGAGAGCAGTGTGCAGTGAGTCCGTATCATTGAGATACAGACTGGGAGGAGTGTGCGGTGAGTCCGTATCACTGAGAAACAGACTGGGAGGAGTGTGCAGTGAGTCAGTATCACAGTGAAACACACTGGGAGGAGTGTGCAGTGAGTCAGTATCACTGAAACAGACTGAGGGAGTGTACAGTGAATCAGTATCACTCTGAAACAGACTGGGAGGAGCGTGCAGTGGGTCAGTATCACTGTAATTCAGGCTGAGGGGAGTGTGGAGTGAGTCAGTATCATTGTGTAACAGACTGGGAGGATTGTGCAGTGAGTCAGTATCACTGTAATTCAGGCTGAGGGGAGTGTGGAGTGAGTCAGTATCATTGTGTAACAGACTGGGAGGATTGTGCAGTGAGTCAGTATCACTGTGTTACAGACTGGTAGGAGTGTGCATTGAGTCAGCATCACTGTGTCAAAGACTGGCGAGGAGTGTGCTGTGAGTCAGTACCACTGTGAAGCAGACAGGAAGGAGTGTGCAGTGAGTCAATATCACTGTGAAGCAGACTGGGAGGAGCGTGCAGTGGGTCAGTATCACTGTGACGCAGACAGGGAGCAGTGTGCAGTGAGTCAGTATCAGTGGGTAACAGACTGAGAGGAGTGTGCAGTGAGTCAGTACCACTGTGTAACAGACTGGTAGGAGTGTGCAGTGAGTCACTATCACTGTGATGCAGACAGGGAGGAGTGTGCAGTGAGTCCATATCATTATGCAACAGATGGGGAGGAGTGTGCAGTTATTCAGTATCACTGTGAAACAGACTGAGGGGAGTGTGCAGTGAGTCCATATCATTATGCAACAGATGGGGAGGAGTGTGCAGTTATTCAGTATCACTGTGAAACAGACTGAGGGGAGTGTGCAGTGAGTCAGTATCACTGTGAAACAGACTGGGAGGAGTGTGCAGTGAGTCAATATCACTGTGAATCAGACTGAGGGGAGTGTGCGGTGAGTCAGTATCATCGTGAAACAGACTGAGGGGAGTGTGCTGTAAGGCAGTATCACTGTGTTACAGACTGAGGGAAGTGTGCAGTGAGTCAGTATCAGAGTGAACCAGACAGGGAGGAGTGTGCAGTGAGTCAGTGTCACAGTGACGCTGACAGGGAGGAGTGTGCAATGAGTCATTATCACTGTGAAACACACTGGTAGGAGTGTGCAGTGAGTCACTACACTGAAACAGACTGAGGGGAGTGTGCAGTGGGTCAGTATCATTGTGAAAGAGACTGGGAGGAGTGTGCAATGAATCAGTACCACTGTGAAGCAGACAGGGAGGAGTGTGCAATGAGTCAGTATCACTGTGAAACACACTGGTACGAGTGTGCAGTGAGTCAGTATTACTGTGACGCAGACAGGGAGGAGTGTGCAGTTTGTCAGTATCACTGTGTTACAGACTGAGGGGAGTGTGCGGTGAGTCAGTATCACTGTATTACAGACTGAGGGGAGTGTGCGGTGAGTCAGTATCACTGTGTTACAGACTGGGAGGAGTGTGCAGTGGGTCAGTATCACTGTGCAATGCACTGGTAGGAATGTGCAGTGAGTCACTATCACTGTGATGCAGACAGGGAGGAGTGTGCAGTGAGTCCGTATCACTGTGAAACAGACTGGAACGAGTGTGCGGTGAGTCAGTATCACAGTGAAACACACTGGGAGGAGTGTGCAGTGAGTCAGTATCACTGAAACAGACTGAGGGGAGTGTGCAGTGAATCAGTATCACTGCGTAAAAGACTGGGAGGAGTGTGCAGTTAGTCAGTATCACTGTGAATCAGACTGAGGAGAGTGTGCGCTGAGTCAGTATCGCTGTTAAACAGACTGAGAGGTGTATGCGGTGAGCCAGTATCACTGTGTCACAGATTGAGGTCAGTGTGCAGTGAGTCAGTATCACTGTGGCGCTGACAGGGAGGAGTGTGCAGTGTGTCAGTATCACAGTGTAAAAGGCTGGGAGGAGAGTGCAGTGGGTCAGTATCACAGTGAAACAAACTGAAGGGAGTATGCGGTGAGCCAGTATCACTGTGTTACAGATTGAGGGGAGTGTGCAGTGAGTCAGTATCACTGTGAAACAGACAGTGGGGAGTGTGGAGTGAGTCAGTATCAGAGTGAAACAGACTGGGAGGAGTGTGCAGTGAGTCAGTATTACTGTGAAACAGACAGGGAGGAGTATGCAATGAGTCTGTATCACAGTGAAACACACTGGTACAAGCGTGCAGTGAGTCAGTATCACTGTGACGCAGACAGTGAGGAGTGTGCATTGAGTCAGTATCACTGTGAAACAGACTGAGGGGAGTGTGTGGTGAGTCAGTATCACTGTGAAACAGACTGGGAGGAGTGTGCAGTGAGCCAGTATCACGTTTTACAGACTGGGAGGAGTGTGCAGTGAGTCAGTATCACTGTGAATCAGACTGAGGAGAGTGTGCATTGAGTCAGTATCACTGTGACGCTGGCAGGGAGGAGTGTGCAGTGAGTCCGTATCACTGTGACGCTGACAGGGAGGAGTGTGCAGTGAGTCCGTATCAGTGGGTAACTGACTGAGAGGAGTGTGCAGTGAGTCAGTATCAAAGGGTAACAGACTGGTAGGAGTGTGCGGTGAGTCAGTATCACTGTGAAACACACTGGTAGGAGTGTGCAGTGAGTCAGTATCACTGTGTCAAAGACTGGGAGGAATGTGCAGTGAATCAGTATCACTGTGAATCAGACTGGGAGGAGTGTGCAGTGAGTCAGTATTACTGTGTTACAGATTGAGGTGAGTGTGCAGTGAGTCAGTATCACTGTGAAACAGACAGTGGGGAGTATGGAGTGAGTCAGTATCAGAGTGAAACAGACTGGGAGGAGTGTGCAGTGAGTCAGTATTACTGTGAAACAGACAGGGAGGAGTATGCAATGAGTCTGTATCACAGTGAAACACACTGGTACAAGCGTGCAGTGAGTCAGTATCACTGTGACGCAGACAGTGAGGAGTGTGCATTGAGTCAGTATCACTGTGAAACAGACTGGTAGGAGTGTGCGGTGAGTCAGTATCACTGTGAAACACACTGGTAGGAGTGTGCAGTGAGTCAGTATCACTGTGTCAAAGACTGGGAGGAATGTGCAGTGAATCAGTATCACTGTGAAACAGACTGGGAAGAGTGTGCAGTGAGTCAGAATCACTGTGAATCAGACTGAGGGAAGTGTGCGGTGAGTCAGTATCACTGTGTAAAAGACTGGGAGGAGTGTGATGCGTCAGTATCACTGTGAAGCAGTCTGAGGGGAGTGTGCAGTGAGTCGGTATCACGGGGTAACAGTCTGAGAGCAGTGTGCAGTGAGTCCGTATCACTGAGATACAGACTGGGAGGAGTGTGCGGTGAGTCCGTATCACTGAGATACAGACTGGGAGGAGTGAGCGGTGAGTCCGTATCACTGTGAAACAGACTGGAAGGAGTGTGCTGTGAGTCAGTATCACAGTGAAACACACTGGGAGGAGTGTGCAGTGAGTCAGTATCACTGTGACGCAGACAAGGAGCAGTGTGCTGTGAGTCAGTATCACAGTGAAACACACTGGGAGGAGTGTGCAGTGAGTCAGTATCACTGAAACAGACTGAGGGGAGTGTGCAGTGAATCAGTATCACTGTGAAACAGACTGGGAGGAGCGTGCAGTGGGTCAGTATCACTGTGACGCAGACAAGGAGCAGTGTGCAGTGAGTCAGTATCAGTGGGTAACAGACTGAGAGGAGTGTGCAGTGAGTCAGTATCACTGTAATTCAGGCTGAGGGGAGTGTGGAGTGAGTCAGTATCATTGTGTAACAGACTGGGAGGATTGTGCAGTGAGTCAGTATCACTGTGCAACACACTGGTAGGAGTGTGCAGTGAGTCAGTATCATTGTGATGCAGACAGGGAGGAGTGTGCAGTTAGTCAGTATCACTGTGTTACAGACTGGGAGGAGTGTGCAGTGAGTCACTATCACTGTGATGCAGACAGGGAGGAGTGTGCAGTTGGTCAGTATCACTGTGAATCAGACTGAGGGGAGTGTGCAGTGAGTCAGTATCGCTGTGTAAAAGACTGGGAGGAGTGTGTGATGCGTCAGTATCACTGTGAAGCAGACTGAGGGGAGTGTGCAGTGAGTCTGTATCAGTGGGTAACAGACTGAGAGGAGTGTGCAGTGAGTCAGTATCAGAGTGAAACACACAGGGAGGAGTGTGCAGTCAGTTAGTATCACTGTGACTCTGACAGGGTGGAGTGTGCAGTGTGTCAGTATCACTGTGAAACAGACTGGAAGGAGTGTGCAGTGAGTCAGTATCACTGTGACGCTGACAAGGAGGAGTGTGCAATGAGTCAGTATCACTGTGAAACACACTGGTAGGAGTGTGCAGTGATTCACTATGATTGAAACAGACTGAGGGTAGTGTGCGGTGGGTCAGTATCACTGTGAAAGAGACTGGGAGGAGTGTGCAATGAGTCAGTACCACTGTGAAGCAGACAGGGAGGAGTGTGCAATGAATCAGTATCACTGTGAAACACACTGGTACGAGTGTGCAGTGAGTCAGTATCACTGTGACGCAGACAGGGAGGAGTGTGCAGTTTGTCAGTATCACTGTGAATCAGACTGAGTGGAGTGTGCAGTGAGTCAGTATCACTGTGTTACAGACTGAGGGGAGTGTGCGGTGAGCCAGTATCACTGTGAAACAGACTGAGGGGAGTGTGTGGTGAGTCAGTATCACTGTGTCAAAGACTGGGAGGAATGTGCAGTGAGTCAGTATCACTGAAACAGACTGAGGGGAGTGTGCAGTGAATCAATATCACAGTGAAACAGACTGGGAGGAGCGTGCAGTGGGTCAGTATCACTGTGAGGCAGACAGGGAGCAGTGTGCAGTGAGTCCGTATCACTGTGAATCAGACTGACGGGAGTGTACAGTGAGTCAGTATCACTGTGTAAAAGACTGGGAGGAGTGTGCAGTGACTCAGCATCACTGTGAAGCAGACTGAGGGAAGTGTGCGGTGAGTCAGTATCACTGTGTAAAAGACTGGGAGGAGTGTGTGATGCGTCACTATCACTGTGAAGCAGACTGGGAGGAGTGTGCAGTGAGTCAGAATCACTGTGAAACAGACTGGGAGGAGTGTGCAGTGAGTCAGTATCACTGTGAATCAGACGGAGGGAAGTGTGCGGTGAGTCAGTATCACTGTGTAAAAGACTGGAAGGAGTGTGCGATGCGTCAGTATCACTGTGAAGCAGACTGAGGCGAGTATGCAGTGAGTCGGTATCACGGGGTAACAGTCTGAGAGCAGTGTGCAGTGAGTCCGTATCACTGAGATACAGACTGGGAGGAGTGTGCAATGAGTCAGTACCACTGTGAAGCAGACAGGGAGGAAGGTGCAATGAGTCAGTATCACTGTGAAACACACTGGTACGAGTGTGCAGTGAGTCATGATAACTGTGACGCAGACAGGGAGGAGTGTGCAGTTTGTCAGTATCACTGAATCAGACTGATTGGAGTGTGCAGTGAGTCAGTATCACTGTGTAAAAGACTGAGAGGAGTGTGCAGTGAGTCAGTATCACTGAAACAGACTGAGGGGAGTGCGCACTGAATCAGTATCACTGTGAAACAGACTGGGAGGAGCGTGCAGTCAGTCAGTGTCACTGTGATGCTGACAGGGAGGAGTGTGCGGTGAGTCCATATCACTGAGAAACAGACTGGGAGGAGTGTGCAGTGAGTCGGTATCACTGTGAAGCAGACTGAGGGAAGTGTGCGGTGAGTCAGTATCAGTGGGTAACAGACTGAGAGGAGTGTGCAGTGAGTCAGTATCAGAGTGAAACAGACTGAGGGGAGTGTGCAGTGAGTCAGAATCACTGTGAATCAGACTGTGGGGAGTGTGCAGTGAGCCAGTATCACTGTGTAAAAGACTGGGAGGAGTGTGCGATGCGTCAGTATCACTGAGATACAGACTGGGAGGAGTGTGTGGTGAGTCCGTATCACTGAGAAACAGACTGGGAGGAGTGTGCAGTGAGTCAGTACCACTGTGAAACACACTGGTACAAGTGTGCAGTGAGTCAGTATCACTGTTACGCAGCCAGGGAGGAGTGTGCAGTTTGTCAGTATCACTGTGAATCAGACTGAGTGGAGTGTGCAGTGAGTCAGTATCACTGTGTTACAGACTGAAGGGAGTGTGCGGTGAGCCAGTATCAATGTGAAACAGATTGAGGGGAGTGTGTGGTGAGTCAGTATCACTGTGTAAAAGACTGGGAGGAGTGTGCAGTGAGTCAGTATCACTGTGAATCAAACTGAGGAGAGTGTGCGCTGAGTCAGTATCGCTGTTAAACAGACTGAGAGGTGTATGCGGTGAGCCAGTATCACTGTGTCACAGATTGAGGTCAGTGTGCAGTGAGTCAGTATCACTGTGGCGCTGACAGGGAGGAGTGTGCAGTGAGTCCGTATCAGTGGGTAACTGACTGAGAGGAGTGTGCAGTGAGTCAGTATCAAAGGGTAACAGACTGAGAGGGGTGTGCAGTGAGTCAGTATCACTGTGAAACAGACTGGTAGGAGTGTGCGGTGAGTCAGTATCACTGTGAAACACACTGGTAGGAGTGTGCAGTGAGTCAGTATCACTGTGTCAAAGACTGGGAGGAATGTGCAGTGAATCAGTATCACTGTGAAACTGAGGGTGTGTGCAGTGAGTCAGTACGACTGTGAAGCAGACAGGGAGCAGTGTGCAGTGAGTCCGTATTACTGAGATACAGACTGGGTGGAGTGTGCAGTGAGTCAGTATCACTGAAATAGACTGAGGGGAGTGTGCAGTGAATCAGTATCACTGTGAAACAGACTGGGAGGAGCGTGCAGTGGGTCAGTATCACTGTGACGCAGACAGGGAGCAGTGTGCAGTGAGTCAGTATCAGTGGGTAACAGACTGAGAGGAGTGTGCGGTGAGTCAGTATCACTGATTCAGACTGAGGGGAGTGTGCAGTGAGTCAGTATCAGTGGGTAACAGACTGGGAGGAGTGTGCAGTGAGTCAGTATCACAGTGTTACAGACTGAGGGGAGTGCGCGGAGAGTCAGTATCACTGTGAAAGAGACAGTGAGGAGTGTGCAGTGTGTCAGTATCAGTGTGAAACAGACTGGGAGGAGTGTGCAGTGAGTCAGTATCACTGTGAATCAGACTGAGGGGAGTGTGCGGTGAGGCAGTATCGTCATGAAACAGACTGAAGGGAGTGTGCCATGAGCCAGTATCACTGTGTTACAGACAGAGAGTGGTGTGCAGTCAGTCAGTATCACTGTATAAAAAACAGACAGTGAGGAGTGTGCAGTGAGTCAGTATCAGAGTGAAACACACTGGTAGGAGTGTGCAGTGAGTCAGTATCTCAGTTAAACAGACTGAGGAGAGTGTGTGGTGAGTCAGTATCACTGTGTAAAAGACTTGGAGGAGTGTGCAGTGAATCAGTATCACCGTGAAACTGAGGTTGTGTGCAGTGAGTCAGTACGACTGTGAAGCAGACAGGGAGCAGTGTGCAGTGAGTCCGTATTACTGAGATACAGACTGGGTGGAGTGTGCTGTGAGTCAGTATCACTGAAATAGTCTGAGGGGAGTGTGCAGTGAATCAGTATCACTGTGAAACAGACCTGGAGGAGCGTGCAGTGGGTCAGTATCACTGTGACGCAGACAGGGAGCAGTGTGCAGTGAGTCAGTATCAGTGGGTAACAGACTGGGAGGAGTGTGCAGTGAGTCAGTATCACTGTGTCAAAGACTGGGAGGAATGTGCAGTGAATCAGTATCACTGTGAAACTGAGGGTGTGTGCAGTGAGTCAGTACGACTGTGAAGCAGACAGGGAGCAGTGTGCAGTGAGTCCGTATTACTGAGATACAGACTGGGTGGAGTGTGCAGTGAGTCAGTATCACTGAAATAGACTGAGGGGAGTGTGCAGTGAATCAGTATCACTGTGAAACAGACTGGGAGGAGCGTGCAGTGGGTCAGTATCACTGTGACGCAGACAGGGAGCAGTGTGCAGTGAGTCAGTATCAGTGGGTAACAGACTGAGAGGAGTGTGCAGTGAGTCAGTATCAGAGTGAAACAGACAGGGAGGAGTGTGCAGTCAGTTAGTATCACTGTGACGCTGACAAGGAGGAGTGTGCAATGAGTCAGTATCACTGTGAAACACACTGGTAGGAGTGTGCACTGATTCACTATGATTGAAACAGACTGAGGGGAGTGTGCAGTGGGTCAGTATCACTGTGAAAGAGACTGGGAGGAGTGTGCAATGAGTCAGTATCACTGTGAAACACACTGGTACGAGTGTGCAGTGAGTCAGTATCACTGTGACACAGACAGGGAGGAGTGTGCAGTTTGTCAGTATCACTGTGAATCAGACGGAGTGGAGTGTGCAGTGAGTCAGTATCACTGTGTTACAGACTGAGGGGAGTGTGCAGTGAGTCAGTATCACTGTGTCAAAGACTGGGAGGAATGTGCAGTGAGTCAGTATCACTGAAACAGACTGATGGGAGTGTGCAGTGAATCAGTATCACAGTGAACTAGACTGGGAGGAGCGTGCAGTGGGTCAGTATCACTGTGAGGCAGACTGAGGGGAGTGTACAGTGAGTCAGTATCACTGTGTAAAAGACTGGGAGGAGTGTGCAGTGAGTCAGTATCAATGTGAAGCAGACTGGGAGGAGTGTGCAGTGAGTCAGTATTACTGTGAAACAGACAGGGAGGAGTGTGCAATGAGTCTGTATCACAGTGAAACACACTGGTACGAGCGTGCAGTGAGTCAGTATCACCGTGACGCAGACAGTGAGGAGTGTGCAGTTTTTCAGTATCACTGTGAATCAGACAGGGAGGAGTGTGCAGTGGGTCAGTATCACTGTGAAACAGACTGAGTGCAGTGTGCAGTGAGTCAGTATCACTGTGAATCAGACTGAGGGAAGTGTGCGGTGAGTCAGTATCACTGTGTAAAAGACTGGGAGGAGTGTGCGATGCGTCAGTATCACTGTGAAGCAGACTGAGGCGAGTATGCAGTGAGTCGGTATCACGGGGTAACAGTCTGAGAGCAGTGTGCAGTGAGTCCGTATCACTGTGTAAAGACTGGGAGGAGTGTGCAGTGAGTCCGTATCACTGAGAAACATACTGGGTGGAGTGTGCAATGAGTCAGTACCACTGTGAAGCAGACAGGGAGGAATGTGCAGTTAGTCAGTATCACTGTGAAACACACTGGTACGAGTGTGCAGTGAGTCAGTATAACTGTGACGCAGACAGGGAGGAGTGTGCAGTTTGTCAGTATCACTGTGAATCAGACTGAGTGGAGTGTGCAGTGAGTCAGTATCACTGTGTAAAAGACTGGGAGGAGTGTGCAGTGAGTCAGTATCACTGAAACAGACTGAGGGGAGTGCGCACTGAATCAGTATCACTGTGAAACAGACTGGGAGGAGCGTGCAGTCAGTCAGTGTCACTGTGACGCTGACAGGGAGGAGTGTGCGGTGAGTCCGTATCACTGAGAAACAGACTGGGAGGAGTGTGCAGTGAGTCAGTATCACTGTGAAGCAGACTGAGGGAAGTGTGCGGTGAGTCAGTATCAGTGGGTAACAGACTGAGAGGAGTGTGCAGTGAGTCAGTATCAGAGTGAAACAGACTGAGGGGAGTGTGCGGTGAGTCAGAATCACTGTGAATCAGACTGTGGGGAGTGTGCAGTGAGCCAGTATCACTGTGTAAAAGACTGGGAGGAGTGTGCGATGCGTCAGTATCACTGTGAAGCAGACTGAGGCGAGTATGCAGTGAGTCGGTATCACGGGGTAACAGTCTGAGAGCAGTGTGCAGTGAGTCCGTATCACTGAGATACAGACTGGGAGGAGTGGGCGGTGAGTCCGTATCACTGTGTAACAGACTGGGAGGAGTGTGTGGTGATTCCGTATCACTGAGAAACAGACTGGGAGGAGTGTGCGGTGAGTCCGTATCACTGAGAAACAGACTGGGAGGAGTGTGCAGTGAGTCAGTACCACTGTGAAACACACTGGTACAAGTGTGCAGTGAGTCAGTATCACTGTTACGCAGCCAGGGAGGAGTGTGCAGTTTGTCAGTATCACTGTGAATCAGACTGAGTGGAGTGTGCAGTGAGTCAGTATCACTATGTTACAGACTGAAGGGAGTGTGCGGTGAGCCAGTATCAATGTGAAACAGATTGAGGGGAGTGTGTGGTGAGTCAGTATCACTGTGTAAAAGACTGGGAGGAGTGTGCAGTGAGTCAGTATCACTGTGAATCAAACTGAGGAGAGTGTGCGCTGAGTCAGTATCGCTGTTAAACAGACTGAGAGGTGTATGCGGTGAGCCAGTATCACTGTGTCACAGATTGAGGTCAGTGTGCAGTGAGTCAGTATCACTGTGGCGCTGACAGGGAGGAGTGTGCAGTGTGTCAGTATCACAGTGTAAAAGGCTGGGAGGAGAGTGCAGTGGGTCAGTATCACTGTGAAACAGACTGAAGGGAGTATGCGGTGAGCCAGTATCACTGTGTTACAGAATGAGGTGAGTGTGCAGTGAGTCAGTATCACTGTGAAACAGACTGAGGGGAGTGTGTGGTGAGTCAGTATCACTGTGTCAAAGACTGGGAGGAATGTGCAGTGAGTCAGTATCACTGAAACAGACTGAGGGGAGTGTGCAGTGAATCAATATCACAGTGAAACAGACTGGGAGGAGCGTGCAGTGGGTCAGTATCACTGTGAGGCAGACAGGGAGCAGTGTGCAGTGAGTCCGTATCACTGTGAATCAGACTGACGGGAGTGTACAGTGAGTCAGTATCACTGTGTAAAAGACTGGGAGGAGTGTGCAGTGACTCAGCATCACTGTGAAGCAGACTGAGGGAAGTGTGCGGTGAGTCAGTATCACTGTGTAAAAGACTGGGAGGAGTGTGTGATGCGTCACTATCACTGTGAAGCAGACTGGGAGGAGTGTGCAGTGAGTCAGAATCACTGTGAAACAGACTGGGAGGAGTGTGCAGTGAGTCAGTATCACTGTGAATCAGACGGAGGGAAGTGCGCGGTGAGTCAGTATCACTGTGTAAAAGACTGGAAGGAGTGTGCGATGCGTCAGTATCACTGTGAAGCAGACTGAGGCGAGTATGCAGTGAGTCGGTATCACGGGGTAACAGTCTGAGAGCAGTGTGCAGTGAGTCCGTATCACTGAGATACAGACTGGGAGGAGTGTGCAATGAGTCAGTACCACTGTGAAGCAGACAGGGAGGAATGTGCAATGAGTCAGTATCACTGTGAAACACACTGGTACGAGTGTGCAGTGAGTCATGATAACTGTGACGCAGACAGGGAGGAGTGTGTAGTTTGTCAGTATCACTGAATCAGACTGAGTGGAGTGTGCAGTGAGTCAGTATCACTGTGTAAAAGACTGAGAGGAGTGTGCAGTGAGTCAGTATCACTGAAACAGACTGAGGGGAGTGCGCACTGAATCAGTATCACTGTGAAACAGACTGGGAGGAGCGTGCAGTCAGTCAGTGTCACTGTGATGCTGACAGGGAGGAGTGTGCGGTGAGTCCATATCACTGAGAAACAGACTGGGAGGAGTGTGCAGTGAGTCGGTATCACTGTGAAGCAGACTGAGGGAAGTGTGCGGTGAGTCAGTATCAGTGGGTAACAGACTGAGAGGAGTGTGCAGTGAGTCAGTATCAGAGTGAAACAGACTGAGGGGAGTGTGCAGTGAGTCAGAATCACTGTGAATCAGACTGTGGGGAGTGTGCAGTGAGCCAGTATCACTGTGTAAAAGACTGGGAGGAGTGTGCGATGCGTCAGTATCACTGAGATACAGACTGGGAGGAGTGGGCGGTGAGTCCGTATCACTGTGTAACAGACTGGGAGGAGTGTGTGGTGAGTCCGTATCACTGAGAAACAGACTGGGAGGAGTGTGCAGTGAGTCAGTACCACTGTGAAACACACTGGTACAAGTGTGCAGTGAGTCAGTATCACTGTTACGCAGCCAGGGAGGAGTGTGCAGTTTGTCAGTATCACTGTGAATCAGACTGAGTGGAGTGTGCAGTGAGTCAGTATCACTGTGTTACAGACTGAAGGGAGTGTGCGGTGAGCCAGTATCAATGTGAAACAGATTGAGGGGAGTGTGTGGTGAGTCAGTATCACTGTGTAAAAGACTGGGAGGAGTGTGCAGTGAGTCAGTATCACTGTGAATCAAACTGAGGAGAGTGTGCGCTGAGTCAGTATCGCTGTTAAACAGACTGAGAGGTGTATGCGGTGAGCCAGTATCACTGTGTCACAGATTGAGGTCAGTGTGCAGTGAGTCAGTATCACTGTGGCGCTGACAGGGAGGAGTGTGCAGTGAGTCCGTATCAGTGGGTAACTGACTGAGAGGAGTGTGCAGTGAGTCAGTATCAAAGGGTAACAGACTGAGAGGGGTGTGCAGTGAGTCAGTATCACTGTGAAACAGACTGGTAGGAGTGTGCGGTGAGTCAGTATCACTGTGAAACACACTGGTAGGAGTGTGCAGTGAGTCAGTATCACTGTGTCAAAGACTGGGAGGAATGTGCAGTGAATCAGTATCACTGTGAAACTGAGGGTGTGTGCAGTGAGTCAGTACGACTGTGAAGCAGACAGGGAGCAGTGTGCAGTGAGTCCGTATTACTGAGATACAGACTGGGTGGAGTGTGCAGTGAGTCAGTATCACTGAAATAGACTGAGGGGAGTGTGCAGTGAATCAGTATCACTGTGAAACAGACTGGGAGGAGCGTGCAGTGGGTCAGTATCACTGTGACGCAGACAGGGAGCAGTGTGCAGTGAGTCAGTATCAGTGGGTAACAGACTGAGAGGAGTGTGCGGTGAGTCAGTATCACTGATTCAGACTGAGGGGAGTGTGCAGTGAGTCAGTATCAGTGGGTAACAGACTGGGAGGAGTGTGCAGTGAGTCAGTATCACAGTGTTACAGACTGAGGGGAGTGCGCGGAGAGTCAGTATCACTGTGAAAGAGACAGTGAGGAGTGTGCAGTGTGTCAGTATCAGTGTGAAACAGACTGGGAGGAGTGTGCAGTGAGTCAGTATCACTGTGAATCAGACTGAGGGGAGTGTGCGGTGAGGCAGTATCGTCATGAAACAGACTGAAGGGAGTGTGCCATGAGCCAGTATCACTGTGTTACAGACAGAGAGTGGTGTGCAGTCAGTCAGTATCACTGTATAAAAAACAGACAGTGAGGAGTGTGCAGTGAGTCAGTATCAGAGTGAAACACACTGGTAGGAGTGTGCAGTGAGTCAGTATCTCAGTTAAACAGACTGAGGAGAGTGTGTGGTGAGTCAGTATCACTGTGTAAAAGACTTGGAGGAGTGTGCAGTGAATCAGTATCACCGTGAAACTGAGGTTGTGTGCAGTGAGTCAGTACGACTGTGAAGCAGACAGGGAGCAGTGTGCAGTGAGTCCGTATTACTGAGATACAGACTGGGTGGAGTGTGCAGTGAGTCAGTATCACTGAAATAGACTGAGGGGAGTGTGCAGTGAATCAGTATCACTGTGAAACAGACTGGGAGGAGCGTGCAGTGGGTCAGTATCACTGTGACGCAGACAGGGAGCAGTGTGCAGTGAGTCAGTATCAGTGGGTAACAGACTGGGAGGAGTGTGCAGTGAGTCAGTATCACTGTGTCAAAGACTGGGAGGAATGTGCAGTGAATCAGTATCACTGTGAAACTGAGGGTGTGTGCAGTGAGTCAGTACGACTGTGAAGCAGACAGGGAGCAGTGTGCAGTGAGTCCGTATTACTGAGATACAGACTGGGTGGAGTGTGCAGTGAGTCAGTATCACTGAAATAGACTGAGGGGAGTGTGCAGTGAATCAGTATCACTGTGAAACAGACTGGGAGGAGCGTGCAGTGGGTCAGTATCACTGTGACGCAGACAGGGAGCAGTGTGCAGTGAGTCAGTATCAGTGGGTAACAGACTGAGAGGAGTGTGCAGTGAGTCAGTATCAGAGTGAAACAGACAGGGAGGAGTGTGCAGTCAGTTAGTATCACTGTGACGCTGACAAGGAGGAGTGTGCAATGAGTCAGTATCACTGTGAAACACACTGGTAGGAGTGTGCACTGATTCACTATGATTGAAACAGACTGAGGGGAGTGTGCAGTGGGTCAGTATCACTGTGAAAGAGACTGGGAGGAGTGTGCAATGAGTCAGTATCACTGTGAAACACACTGGTACGAGTGTGCAGTGAGTCAGTATCACTGTGACACAGACAGGGAGGAGTGTGCAGTTTGTCAGTATCACTGTGAATCAGACGGAGTGGAGTGTGCAGTGAGTCAGTATCACTGTGTTACAGACTGAGGGGAGTGTGCAGTGAGTCAGTATCACTGTGTCAAAGACTGGGAGGAATGTGCAGTGAGTCAGTATCACTGAAACAGACTGATGGGAGTGTGCAGTGAATCAGTATCACAGTGAACTAGACTGGGAGGAGCGTGCAGTGGGTCAGTATCACTGTGAGGCAGACTGAGGGGAGTGTACAGTGAGTCAGTATCACTGTGTAAAAGACTGGGAGGAGTGTGCAGTGAGTCAGTATCAATGTGAAGCAGACTGGGAGGAGTGTGCAGTGAGTCAGTATTACTGTGAAACAGACAGGGAGGAGTGTGCAATGAGTCTGTATCACAGTGAAACACACTGGTACGAGCGTGCAGTGAGTCAGTATCACTGTGACGCAGACAGTGAGGAGTGTGCAGTTTTTCAGTATCACTGTGAATCAGACAGGGAGGAGTGTGCAGTGGGTCAGTATCACTGTGAAACAGACTGAGTGCAGTGTGCAGTGAGTCAGTATCACTGTGAATCAGACTGAGGGAAGTGTGCGGTGAGTCAGTATCACTGTGTAAAAGACTGGGAGGAGTGTGCGATGCGTCAGTATCACTGTGAAGCAGACTGAGGCGAGTATGCAGTGAGTCGGTATCACGGGGTAACAGTCTGAGAGCAGTGTGCAGTGAGTCCGTATCACTGTGTAAAGACTGGGAGGAGTGTGCAGTGAGTCCGTATCACTGAGAAACATACTGGGTGGAGTGTGCAATGAGTCAGTACCACTGTGAAGCAGACAGGGAGGAATGTGCAGTTAGTCAGTATCACTGTGAAACACACTGGTACGAGTGTGCAGTGAGTCAGTATAACTGTGACGCAGACAGGGAGGAGTGTGCAGTTTGTCAGTATCACTGTGAATCAGACTGAGTGGAGTGTGCAGTGAGTCAGTATCACTGTGTAAAAGACTGGGAGGAGTGTGCAGTGAGTCAGTATCACTGAAACAGACTGAGGGGAGTGCGCACTGAATCAGTATCACTGTGAAACAGACTGGGAGGAGCGTGCAGTCAGTCAGTGTCACTGTGACGCTGACAGGGAGGAGTGTGCGGTGAGTCCGTATCACTGAGAAACAGACTGGGAGGAGTGTGCAGTGAGTCAGTATCACTGTGAAGCAGACTGAGGGAAGTGTGCGGTGAGTCAGTATCAGTGGGTAACAGACTGAGAGGAGTGTGCAGTGAGTCAGTATCAGAGTGAAACAGACTGAGGGGAGTGTGCGGTGAGTCAGAATCACTGTGAATCAGACTGTGGGGAGTGTGCAGTGAGCCAGTATCACTGTGTAAAAGACTGGGAGGAGTGTGCGATGCGTCAGTATCACTGTGAAGCAGACTGAGGCGAGTATGCAGTGAGTCGGTATCACGGGGTAACAGTCTGAGAGCAGTGTGCAGTGAGTCCGTATCACTGAGATACAGACTGGGAGGAGTGGGCGGTGAGTCCGTATCACTGTGTAACAGACTGGGAGGAGTGTGTGGTGATTCCGTATCACTGAGAAACAGACTGGGAGGAGTGTGCGGTGAGTCCGTATCACTGAGAAACAGACTGGGAGGAGTGTGCAGTGAGTCAGTACCACTGTGAAACACACTGGTACAAGTGTGCAGTGAGTCAGTATCACTGTTACGCAGCCAGGGAGGAGTGTGCAGTTTGTCAGTATCACTGTGAATCAGACTGAGTGGAGTGTGCAGTGAGTCAGTATCACTATGTTACAGACTGAAGGGAGTGTGCGGTGAGCCAGTATCAATGTGAAACAGATTGAGGGGAGTGTGTGGTGAGTCAGTATCACTGTGTAAAAGACTGGGAGGAGTGTGCAGTGAGTCAGTATCACTGTGAATCAAACTGAGGAGAGTGTGCGCTGAGTCAGTATCGCTGTTAAACAGACTGAGAGGTGTATGCGGTGAGCCAGTATCACTGTGTCACAGATTGAGGTCAGTGTGCAGTGAGTCAGTATCACTGTGGCGCTGACAGGGAGGAGTGTGCAGTGTGTCAGTATCACAGTGTAAAAGGTTGGGAGGAGAGTGCAGTGGGTCAGTATCACTGTGAAACAGACTGAAGGGAGTATGCGGTGAGCCAGTATCACTGTGTTACAGAATGAGGTGAGTGTGCAGTGAGTCAGTATCACTGTGAAACAGACTGAGGGGAGTGTGTGGTGAGTCAGTATCACTGTGTCAAAGACTGGGAGGAATGTGCAGTGAGTCAGTATCACTGAAACAGACTGAGGGGAGTGTGCAGTGAATCAATATCACAGTGAAACAGACTGGGAGGAGCGTGCAGTGGGTCAGTATCACTGTGAGGCAGACAGGGAGCAGTGTGCAGTGAGTCCGTATCACTGTGAATCAGACTGACGGGAGTGTACAGTGAGTCAGTATCACTGTGTAAAAGACTGGGAGGAGTGTGCAGTGACTCAGCATCACTGTGAAGCAGACTGAGGGAAGTGTGCGGTGAGTCAGTATCACTGTGTAAAAGACTGGGAGGAGTGTGTGATGCGTCACTATCACTGTGAAGCAGACTGGGAGGAGTGTGCAGTGAGTCAGAATCACTGTGAAACAGACTGGGAGGAGTGTGCAGTGAGTCAGTATCACTGTGAATCAGACGGAGGGAAGTGCGCGGTGAGTCAGTATCACTGTGTAAAAGACTGGAAGGAGTGTGCGATGCGTCAGTATCACTGTGAAGCAGACTGAGGCGAGTATGCAGTGAGTCGGTATCACGGGGTAACAGTCTGAGAGCAGTGTGCAGTGAGTCCGTATCACTGAGATACAGACTGGGAGGAGTGTGCAATGAGTCAGTACCACTGTGAAGCAGACAGGGAGGAATGTGCAATGAGTCAGTATCACTGTGAAACACACTGGTACGAGTGTGCAGTGAGTCATGATAACTGTGACGCAGACAGGGAGGAGTGTGTAGTTTGTCAGTATCACTGAATCAGACTGAGTGGAGTGTGCAGTGAGTCAGTATCACTGTGTAAAAGACTGAGAGGAGTGTGCAGTGAGTCAGTATCACTGAAACAGACTGAGGGGAGTGCGCACTGAATCAGTATCACTGTGAAACAGACTGGGAGGAGCGTGCAGTCAGTCAGTGTCACTGTGATGCTGACAGGGAGGAGTGTGCGGTGAGTCCATATCACTGAGAAACAGACTGGGAGGAGTGTGCAGTGAGTCGGTATCACTGTGAAGCAGACTGAGGGAAGTGTGCGGTGAGTCAGTATCAGTGGGTAACAGACTGAGAGGAGTGTGCAGTGAGTCAGTATCAGAGTGAAACAGACTGAGGGGAGTGTGCAGTGAGTCAGAATCACTGTGAATCAGACTGTGGGGAGTGTGCAGTGAGCCAGTATCACTGTGTAAAAGACTGGGAGGAGTGTGCGATGCGTCAGTATCACTGAGATACAGACTGGGAGGAGTGGGCGGTGAGTCCGTATCACTGTGTAACAGACTGGGAGGAGTGTGTGGTGAGTCCGTATCACTGAGAAACAGACTGGGAGGTAGTGTGCGGTGAGTCCGTATCACTGAGAAACAGACTGGGAGGAGTGTGCAGTGAGTCAGTACCACTGTGAAACACACTGGTACAAGTGTGCAGTGAGTCAGTATCACTGTTACGCAGCCAGGGAGGAGTGTGCAGTTTGTCAGTATCACTGTGAATCAGACTGAGTGGAGTGTGCGGTGAGCCAGTATCAATGTGAAACAGATTGAGGGGAGTGTGTGGTGAGTCAGTATCACTGTGTAAAAGACTGGGAGGAGTGTGCAGTGAGTCAGTATCACTGTGAATCAAACTGAGGAGAGTGTGCGCTGAGTCAGTATCGCTGTTAAACAGACTGAGAGGTGTATGCGGTGAGCCAGTATCACTGTGTCACAGATTGAGGTCAGTGTGCAGTGAGTCAGTATCACTGTGGCGCTGACAGGGAGGAGTGTGCAGTGAGTCCGTATCAGTGGGTAACTGACTGAGAGGAGTGTGCAGTGAGTCAGTATCAAAGGGTAACAGACTGAGAGGGGTGTGCAGTGAGTCAGTATCACTGTGAAACAGACTGGTAGGAGTGTGCGGTGAGTCAGTATCACTGTGAAACACACTGGTAGGAGTGTGCAGTGAGTCAGTATCACTGTGTCAAAGACTGGGAGGAATGTGCAGTGAATCAGTATCACTGTGAAACTGAGGGTGTGTGCAGTGAGTCAGTACGACTGTGAAGCAGACAGGGAGCAGTGTGCAGTGAGTCCGTATTACTGAGATACAGACTGGGTGGAGTGTGCAGTGAGTCAGTATCACTGAAATAGACTGAGGGGAGTGTGCAGTGAATCAGTATCACTGTGAAACAGACTGGGAGGAGCGTGCAGTGGGTCAGTATCACTGTGACGCAGACAGGGAGCAGTGTGCAGTGAGTCAGTATCAGTGGGTAACAGACTGAGAGGAGTGTGCGGTGAGTCAGTATCACTGATTCAGACTGAGGGGAGTGTGCAGTGAGTCAGTATCAGTGGGTAACAGACTGGGAGGAGTGTGCAGTGAGTCAGTATCACTGTGTTACAGACTGAGGGGAGTGCGCGGAGAGTCAGTATCACTGTGAAAGAGACAGTGAGGAGTGTGCAGTGTGTCAGTATCAGTGTGAAACAGACTGGGAGGAGTGTGCAGTGAGTCAGTATCACTGTGAATCAGACTGAGGGGAGTGTGCGGTGAGGCAGTATCGTCTTGAAACAGACTGGGAGGAGTGCGCAGTGAGTCAGTATCACTGTGAATCAGACTGAGGGGAGTGTGCGGTGAGGCAGTATCGTCATGAAACAGACTGAAGGGAGTGTGCCATGAGCCAGTATCACTGTGTTACAGACAGAGAGTGGTGTGCAGTCAGTCAGTATCACTGTATAAAAAACAGACAGTGGGGAGTGTGCAGTGAATCAGTATCACTGTGAAACAGACCTGGAGGAGCGTGCAGTGGGTCAGTATCACTGTGACGCAGACAGGGAGCAGTGTGCAGTGAGTCAGTATCAGTGGGTAACAGACTGGGAGGAGTGTGCAGTGAGTCAGTATCACCGTGTAAAAAACTGTGAGGAGTGTGCAGTGAGTCAGTATCACTGTGAATCAGACTGAGGGGAGTGTTTGGTGAGTCAGTATCACTGTGTAAAAGACTGGGAGGAGTCTGCACTGAGTCAGTATCATCGTGAATCAGACTGAGTGGAGTGTGCCATGAGCCAGTATCACTGTGTTACAGACAGGGAGTAGTGTGCAGTCAGTTAGTATCACTGTGTAAAAAACAGACAGGGAGGAGTGTGCAGTGAGTCAGTATCTCAGTGAAACACACTGGTAGGAGTGTGCAGTGAGTCAGTATCACTGTGAAACAGACTGAGGGGAGTGTGTGGTGAGTCAGTATCACTGTGTAAAAGACTGGGAGGAGTGTGCAGTGTGTCAGTATCACTGTGAATCAGACTGAGGAGAGTGTGCAGTGAGTCAGTCTCACTGTGTAAAAGACTGGGGAGGAGTGTGCGATGCGTCAGTATCACTGTGAAGCAGACAGGGAGGAGTGTGCAGTGAGTCAATATCATTGTGAAACAGACTGAGGGGAGTGTACAGTGAGCCAGTATCAATGTGTAACAGGCTGGGAGGAGTGTGCAGTGGGTCAGTATCACTGTGAAACAGACAGGGAGGAGTGTGCAGTCAGTCAGTATCACTGTGTAACAGACGGTGAGGAGTGTGCAGTGAGTCAGTATCACTAAAACAGACTGAGGGGAGTGTGCAATGAGTCAGTACCACTGTGAAGCAGACAGGGAGGAGTGTGCAGTGTCTCAGTATCACTGTGAATCAGACTGAGGGGAGTGTGCAGTGAGGCAGCATTATTGTGTTACAGACTGAAGGGAGTGTGCAGTGAGTCAGTATCACTGTGAAACAGACTGAGGGGAGTGTGCAGTGAGGCAGCATTATTGTGTTACAGACTGAAGGGAGTGTGCAGTGAGTCAGTATCACTGTGAAACAGACAGGGAGGAGTGTGCAGAGAGACAGTAACATGGTGAATCAGAATGAGGGGAGTGTGCGGTGAGTCAGTATTACTGAAACAGACTGAGGGGAGTGTGCAGTGTGTCAGTATCACTGTGAAACAGACTGGGAGGAGTGTGCAGTGAGTCAGTATCACTGTGAAACAGACTGGGAGGAATGTGCAGAGAGACAGTAACATTGTGAATCAGAATGAGGGGAGTGTGCAGTGAATCTGTATCACTGAAACAGACTGAGGGGAGTGTGCAGTGTGTCAGTATCACTGTGTAACAGACAGAGGGGTGTGTGCAGTGAGTCAATATCACTGAGTCAGACTGAGGGCAGTGTGCAGTGAGTCTGTATCACTGCGAAACAGACTGAGGGGAGTGTGCAGTGAGTCAGTACCACTGTGTAACAGTCTGGGAGAAGTGTGTGGTGAGTCAGTATCACTGAAACAGACTGAGGGGAGTGTGCAGTGGGTCAGGATCACCGTGAAACAGATTGGGAGGAGTGTGCTGTGAGTCAGTATCACTGTGAAACAGACAGGGAGGAGTGTGCAGAGAGACAGTAACATGGTGAATCAGAATGAGGGGAGTGTGCGGTGAGTCAGTATTACTGAAACAGACTGAGGGGAGTGTGCAGTGTGTCAGTATCACTGTGTAACAGACTGGGAGGAGTGTGCAGTGAGTCAGTACCACTGAGAATCAGACTGAGGGGAGTGTGCAGTGGGTCAGTATCACTGTGAAACAGACTGGGAGGAGTGTGCAGTGAGTCAGTATCACTGTGAAACAGACAGAGGTGTGTGTGCAGTGAGTCAGTATCACTGTGAAACAAACTGGTAGGAGTGGGCAGTGAGTCAGTATCACTGTGTAACAGACTGGTAGGAGTGTGCAGTAAATTAGTATCACTGTGAAACACACTGGTAGGAGTGTGCAGTGAGTCAGTATCACTGTGAAACAGACAGGAGGAGTGTGCAGAGAGACAGTAACATTGTGAATCAGAATGAGGGGAGTGTGCAGTGAATCTGTATCACTGAAACAGACTGAGGGGAGTGTGCAGTGTGTCAGTATCACTGTGTAACAGACTGGGAGGAGTGTGCAGAGTCAGTATCACTGTGAAACAGACAGAGGGGTGTGTGCAGTGAGTCAATATCACTGAGTCAGACTGAGGGCAGTGTGCAGTGGGTCTGTATCACTGCGAAACAGACTGAGGGGATTGTGCACTGAGTCAGTACCACTGTGTAACAGTCTGGGAGAAGTGTGTGGTGAGTCAGTATCACTGAATCCGACTGAGGGGAGTGTGCAGTGGGTCAGTATCACCGTGAAACAGATTGGGAGGAGTGTGCTGTGAGTCAGCATCACTGAAACAGACTGAGGGGAGTGTGCAGTGGGTCAGTATCACTGTGAAACAGACTGGGAGGAGTGTGCAGTGAGTCAGTACCACTATGACGCAGACAGGGAAGAGTGTGCAGTATGTCAGTATCACTGTGTAAAAGACTGGGAGGAGAGTGCAGTGGTCAGTATCACTGTGAAACAGACTGGGTGGAGTGTGCAGTGAGTCAGTATCACTGTGTAACAGACTGGGAGGAGTGTGCAGTGAGTCAGTATCACTGTGAAACAGTCTGGGAGGTGTGTGTGGTAAATCAGTATCACTGTGCAACACACTGGTAGGAGTGTGCAGTGAGTCAGTATCACTGAAACAGACTGAGGAGAGTGTGCGGCGAGTAGGTATCATTGTGAAAAAGACTGAGGGAAGTGTGCAGTGAATCAGTATCACTGAAACAAACTGAGGGGAGTGTTCAGTGTGTCAGTATCACTGGAACAGACTGGGAGGAGTGTGCAGTGAGTCAGAATCACTGTGAATCAGACTGAGGGGAGTGTGCAGTGGGTCAGTATCACTGCGAAACAGACTGGGAGGAGTGTGCAGTGAGTCAGTATCACTGTGTTACAGACTGGGAGGAGTGTGCAGTGAGTCAGTATCCCTGTGAAACAGACTGGGAGGTGTGTGCGGTAAATCAGTATCACTGTGAAACACACTGGTAGGAGTGTGCAGTGAGTCAGTATCACTGAAACAGACTGAGGAGAGTGTGCGGCGAGTCAGTATCACTGTGAAACAGACAGAGAGGAGTGTGCAGAGAGACAGTAACATTGTGAATCAGAATGAGGGGAGTGTGCGGTGAGTCAGTATCACTGTGAACAAGACTGAGGGGAGTGTGCAGCGAATCTGTATCACTGAAACAGACTGGGGGGAGTCTGCCGTGAGTCAGTATCACTGTGTAACTGACTGGGAGGAGAGTGCAGTGAGTCAGTATCACTGTGAAACAGTCTGTGAGGTGTGTGCGGTAAATCAGTATCACTGTGAAACACACTGGTAGGAGTGTGCAGTGAGTCAGTATCACTGTGAAACAGACAGAGGGGTGTGTGCAGTGAGTCAGTATCACTGTGAAACAGACAGAGAGGAGTGTGCAGTGAGTCAGTATCACTGTGAAACAGACAGAGGTGTGTGTGCAGTGAGTCAGTATCACTGTGAAACAAACTGGTAGGAGTGTGCAGTGAGTCAGTATCACTGTGTAACAGACTGGGAGGTGTGTGCGGTAAATTAGTATCACTGTGAAACACACTGGTCGGAGTGTGCAGTGAGTCAGTATCACTGTGAAACAGACAGGGAGGAGTGTGCAGAGAGACAGTAACATTGTGAATCAGAATGAGGGGAGTGTGCAGTGAATCTGTATCAATGAAACAGACTGAGGGGAGTGTGTAGTGTGTCAGTATCACTGTGTAACAGACTGGGAGGAGTGTGCAGAGTCAGTATCACTGTGAAACAGACAGAGGGGTGTGTGCAGTGAGTCAATATCACTGAGTCAGACTGAGGGCAGTGTGCAGTGGGTCTGTATCACTGCGAAACAGACTGAGGGGATTGTGCACTGAGTCAGTACCACTGTGTAACAGTCTGGGAAAAGTGTGTGGTGAGTCAGTATCACTGAAACAGACTGAGGGGAGTGTGCAGTGGGTCAGTATCACCGTGAAACAGATTGGGAGGAGTGTGCTGTGAGTCAGTATCACTGAAACAGACTGAGGGGAGTGTGCAGTGGGTCAGTACCACGATGACGCAGACAGGGAAGAGTGTGCAGTGTGTCAGTATCACTGTGTAAAAGACTGGGAGGAGAGTGCAGTGGTCAGTATCACTGTGAAACAGACTGGATGGAGTGTGCAGTGAGTCAGTATCACTGTGTAACAGACTGGGAGGAGTGTGCAGTGAGTCAGTATCACTGTGAAATCGTCTGGGAGGTGTGTGCGGTAAATCAGTATCACTGTGAAACACACTGGTCGGAGTGTGCAGTGAGTCAGTATCACTGTGAATCAGACTTGGAGGAGTGTGCAGTGAGTCAATATCACTTGAATAGACTGAGGGGAGTGTGCAGTGAATCAGTATCACTGTGAAACAGACTGGGAGGAGCGTGCAGTGGGTCAGTATCACTGTGACACAGACAGGGAGCAGTGTGCAGTGAGTCAGTATCAGTGGGTAACAGACTGAGAGGAGTGTGCGGTGAGTCAGTATCACTGATTCAGACTGAGGGGAGTGTGCAGTGAGTCAGTACCACTGTTTAACACTCTGGGAGAAGTGTGTGGTGAGTCAGTATCACTGAAACAGACTGGGAGGAGAGTGCAGTGAGTCAGTATCACTGTGTAAAAGACTGGGAGGAGAGTGCAGTGAGTCAGTTTCACTATGAAACGGACAGAGGGGTGTGTGCAGTGAGTCAGTATCACTGTGAATCAGACTGGGAGGAGTGTGCAGTGAGTCAATATCACTGAGTCAGACTGAGGGCAGTGTGCAGTGAGTCTATATCACTGAAACAGACTGAGGGGAGTGTGCACTGAGTCAGTACCACTGTGTAACAGATTGGGAGGAGTGTGCAGTATGTCAGAATCACTGTATAAAAGACTGGGAGGAGTGTGCAGTGAGTCAATAATACTGAGTCAGACTGAGGAGAGTGCGCAGTGAGTCAGTATCACTGTGTAAAAGACTGGGAGGAGAGTGCAGTGAGTCAGTTTCACTATGAAACGGACAGAGGGGTGTGTGCAGTGAGTCAGTATCACTGTGAAACAGACTGGGCGGAGCGTGCAGTGGGTCAGTATCACTGTGACGCAGACAGGGAGCAGTGTGCAGTGAGTCAGTATCAGTGGGTAACAGACTGAGAGGAGTGTGCGGTGAGTCAGTATCACTGATTCAGACTGAGGGGAGTGTGCAGTGAGTCAGTATCACTGTGTTACAGACTGAGGGGAGTGCGCGGAGAGTCAGTATCACTGTGAAAGAGACAGTGAGGAGTGTGCAGTGTGTCAGTATCAGTGTGAAACAGACTGGGAGGAGTGTGCAGTGAGTCAGTATCACTGTCAATCAGACTAAGGGGAGTGTGCGGTGTGGCAGTATCAGTGTGAAACAGACTGGGAGGAGTGTGCAGTGAGTCAGTATCACTGTGAATCAGACTGAGGGGAGTGTGCGGTGAGGCAGTATCGTCGTGAAACAGACTGGGAGGAGTGCGCAGTGAGTCAGTATCACTGTGAATCAGACTGAGGGGAGTGTGCGGTGAGGCAGTATCGTCATGAAACAGACTGAGGGGAGTGTGCCATGAGCTAGTATCACTGTGTTACAGACAGGGGGTGGTGTGCAGTCAGTCAGTATCACTGTATAAAAAACAGACAGTGAGGAGTGTGCAGTGAGTCAGTATCAGAGTGAAACACACTGGTAGGAGTGTGCAGTCAGTATCTCAGTTAAACAGACTGAGGAGAGTGTGTGGTGAGTCAGTATCACTGTGTAAAAGACTGGGAGGAGTGTGCAGTGAATCAGTATCACTGTGAAACTGAGGGTGTGTGCAGTGAGTCAGTACGACTGTGAAGCAGACAGGGAGGAGTGTGCAGTGAGTCAATATCACTGTGTAAAAAAGTGAGGAGTGTGCAGTGAGTCAGTATCAGAGTGAAACACACTGGTAGGAGTGTGCAGTGAGTCAGTATCACTGTGAAACAGACTGAGGGGAGTGTTTGGTGAGTCAGTATCACTGTGTAAAAGACTGGGAGGAGTCTGCACTGAGTCAGTATCACTGTGAATCAGACTGAGGGGAGTGTGCGGTGAGGCAGTATCATCGTGAAACAGACTGAGGGGAGTGTGCCATGAGCCAGTATCACTGTGTTACAGACAGGGAGTAGTGTGCAGTCAGTTAGTATCACTGTGTAAAAAACAGACAGGGAGGAGTGTGCAGTGAGTCAGTATCAGAGTGAAACACACTGGTAGGAGTGTGCAGTGAGTCAGTATCACTGTGAAACAGACTGAGGGGAGTGTGTGGTGAGTCAGTATCACTGTGTAAAAGACTGGGAGGAGTGTGCAGTGAGTCAGTATCACTGTGAATCAGACTGAGGAGAGTGTGCAGTGAGTCAGTCTCACTGTGTAAAAGACTGGGAGGAGTGTGCAGTGGGTCCGTATCACTGTGAAACAGACAGGGAGGAGAGTGCAGTCAGTCAGTATCACTGTGTTACAGACGGTGAGGAGTGTGCAGTGAGTCAGTATCACTAAAACAGACTGAGGGGAGTGTGCAGTGAGTCAGTACCACTGTGAAGCAGACAGGGAGGAGTGTGCAGTGTCTCAGTATCACTGTGTAACAGACTGGTAGGAGTGTGCAGTGAGTCAGTATCACTGAAACAGACTGAGGAGAGTGTGCGGCGAGTAGGTATCATTGTGAAAAAGACTGAGGGAAGTGTGCAGTGAATCAGTATCACTGAAACAGACTGAGGGGAGTGTTCAGTGTGTCAGTATCACTGTAACAGACTGGGAGGAGTGTGCAGTGAGTCAGAATCACTGTGTAACAGACTGGGAGGAGTATGCAGAGTCAGTATCACTGTGAAACAGACAGAGGGGTGTGTGCAGTGAGTCAATATCACTGAGTCAGACTGAGGGCAGTGTGCAGTGAGTCTGTCTCACTGCGAAACAGACTGAGGGGATTGTGCACTGAGTCAGTCCCACTGTGTAACAGTCTGGGAGAAGTGTGTGGTGAGTCAGTATCACTGAAACAGACTGAGGGGAGTGTGCAGTGGGTCAGTACCACTATGACGCAGACAGGGAAGAGTGTGCAGTGTGTCAGTATCACTGTGTTAAAGACTGGGAGGAGAGTGCAGTGGTCAGTATCACTGTGAAACAGACTGGGAGGAGTGTGCAGTGAGTCAGTATCACTGTGTAACAGACTGGTAGGAGTGTGCAGTGAGTCAGTATCACTGAAACAGACTGAGGAGAGTGTGCGGCGAGTAGGTATCATTGTGAAAAAGACTGAGGGAAGTGTGCAGTGAATCAGTATCACTGAAACAGACTGAGGGGAGTGTTCAGTGTGTCAGTATCACTGTAACAGACTGGGAGGAGTGTGCAGTGAGTCAGAATCACTGTGAATCAGACTGAGGGGAGTGTGCAGTGGGTCAGTATCACTGCGAAACAGACTGGGAGGAGTGTGCAGTGAGTCAGTATCACTGTGAAACAGACTGGGAGGTGTGTGCGGTAAATCAGTATCACTGTGAAACACACTGGTAGGAGTGTGCAGTGAGTCAGTATCACTGAAACAGACTGAGGAGAGTGTGCGGCGAGTCAGTATCACTGTGAAACAGACAGAGAGGAGTGTGCAGAGAGACAGTAACATTGTGAATCAGAATGAGGGGAGTGTGCGGTGAGTCAGTATCACTGTGAACAAGACTGAGGGGAGTGTGCAGCGAATCTGTATCACTGAAACAGACTGGGGGGAGTGTGCCGTGAGTCAGTATCACTGTGTAACTGACTGGGAGGAGTGTGCAGTGAGTCAGTATCACTGTGAAACAGACAGAGGGGTGTGTGCAGTGAGTCAGTACCACTGTGTAACACTCTGGGAGATGTGTGTGGTGAGTCAGTATCACTGAAACAGACTGGGAGGAGTGTGCAGTGAGTCAGTATCACTGTGAATCAGACTTGGAGGAGTGTGCAGTGAGACAATATCACTGAGTCAGACTGAGGGCAGTGTGTAGTGAGTCTGTATCACTGAAACAGACTGAGGGGAGTGTGCACTGAGTCAGTACCACTGTGTAACAGATTGGGAGGAGTGTGCAGTGAGTCAGTATCACTGTATAAAAGACTGGGAGGAGTGTGCAGTGAGTCAATATCACTGAGTCAGACTGAGGAGAGTGCGCAGTGAGTCAGTATCACTGTGAAACAGACTGAGGAGAGTGTGCGGCGAGTAGGTATCATTGTGAAAAAGACTGAGGGGAGTGTGCAGTGAGTCAGTACCACTGAAGCAGACAGGGAGGAGTGTGCAGTGTGTCAGTATCACTGTGAAACACACTGGTACAAGTGTGCAGTGAGTCAGTATCACTGTGACGCAGCCAGGGAGGAGTGTGAAGTTTGTCAGTATCACTGTGAATCAGACTGAGTGGAGTGTGCAGTGAGTCAGTATCGCTGTTAAACAGACTGAGAGGTGTATGCGGTGAGCCAGTATCACTGTGTCACAGATTGAGGTCAATGTGCAGTGAATCAGTATCACTGTGGCGCTGACAGGGAGGAGTGTGCAGTGTGTCAGTATCACAGTGTAAAAGGCTGGGAGGAGAGTGCAGTGGGTCAGTATCACTGTGAAACAGACTGAAGGGAGTATGCGGTGAGCCAGTATCACTGTGTTACAGATTGAGGGGCGTGTGCAGTGAGTCAGTATCACTGTGAAACAGGCAGTGTGTGTGGAGTGAGTCAGTATCAGAGTGAAACAGACTGAGGGGAGTGTGCAGTGAGTCAGTATTACTGTGAAACAGACAGGGAGGAGTGTGCAATGAGTCTGTATCACAGTGAAACACACTGGTACGAGTGTGCAGTGAGTCAGTATCACTGTGACGCAGACAGTGAGGAGTGTGCAGTGGGTCAGTATCACTGTGAATCAGACTGGGAGGAGTGTGCAGTGAGTCAGTATTACTGTGTTACAGATTGAGGTGAGTGTGCAGTGAGTCAGTATCACTGTGTTACAGATTGAGGTGAGTGTGCAGTGAGTCAGTATCACTGTAACGCTGACAGGGAGGAGTGTGTAGTCAGTCAGTATCACTGTGTAACAGACAGTGAGGAGTGTGGAGTAAGTCAGTATCACTGTGAAACAGACTGTGAGGAGTGTAAAGTGTGACAGTATCACTGTGAAGCAGACTGGTAGGAGTGTGCAGTTTGTCAGTATCACTGTGAAACAGACTGGTAGGAGTGTGCAGTTTGTCAGTATCACTGTGAAACAGACTGGTAGGAGTGTGCAGTTTGTTAGTATCACTGTGAAACAGACTGGGAGGAGTGTGCAGTGAGCCAGTATCACTGTGAATCAGACTGGGAGGAGTGTGCAGTGTGTCAGTACCACTGTGAAGCAGACAGGGAGGAGTGTGCAATGAGTCTGTATCACAGTGAAACACACTGGTACGAGCGTGCAGTGAGTCAGTATCACTGTGACGCAGACAGTGAGGAGTGTGCAGTTTTTCAGTATCACTGTGAATCAGACAGGGAGGAGTGTGCAGTGGGTCAGTATCACTGTGAAACAGACTGAGGGAAGTGTATGGTGAGTCAGTATCACTGTGTAAAAGACTGGGAGGAGTGTGCAGTGAGTCAGTATCACTGTGAATCAGACTGAGGAGAGTGTGCGCTGAGTCAGTATCGCTGTTAAACAGACTGAGAGGTGTATGCGGTGAGCCAGTATCACTGTGTCACAGATTGAGGTCAGTGTGCAGTGAGTCAGTATCACTGTGGCGCTGACAGGGAGGAGTGTGCAGTGTGTCAGTATCACAGTGTAAAAGGCTGGGAGAAGAGTGCAGTGGGTCAGTATCACTGTGAAACAGACTGAAGGGAGTATGCGGTGAGCCAGTATCACTGTGTTACAGATTGAGGGGAGTGTGCAGTGAGTCAGTATCACTGTGAAACAGACTGAGGGGAGTGTGTGGTGAGTCAGTATCACTGTGAAACAGACTGGGAGGAGTGTGCAGTGAGCCAGTATCACGTTTTACAGACTGGGAGAAGTGTGCAGTGAGTCAGTATCACTGTGAATCAGGCTGAGGAGAGTGTGCAGTAAGTCAGTATCACTGTGACGCTGACAGGGAGGAGTGTGCAGTGAGTCCGTATCAGTGGGTAACAGACTGAGAGGGGTGTGCAGTGAGTCAGTATCACTGTGAAACAGATTGGTAGGAGTGTGCGGTGAGTCAGTATCACTGTGAAACACACTGGTAGGAGTGTGCAGTGAGTCAGTATCACTGTGTCAAAGACTGGGAGGAATGTGCAGTGAATCAGTATCACTGTGAAACTGAGGGTGTGTGCAGTGAGTCAGTATGACTGTGAAGCAGACAGGGAGGCGTGTGCAGTGAGTCAATATCACTGTGAAGCAGACAGGGAGCAGTGTGCAGTGAGTCCGTATTACTGAGATACAGACTGGGTGGAGTGTGCAGTGAGTCAGTATCACTGAAATAGACTGAGGGGAGTGTGCAGTGAATCAGTATCACTGTGAAACAGACTGGGAGGAGCGTGCAGTGGGTCAGTATCACTGACGCAGACAGGGAGCAGTGTGCAGTGAGTCAGTATCAGTGGGTAACAGACTGGGAGGAGTGTGCAGTGAGTCAGTATCACTGTGTTACAGACTGAGGGGAGTGTGCGGTGAGGCAGTATCACTGTAAAAGACTGGGAGAAGTGTGCAGTGAGTCAGTATCAGTGTGAAACAGACTGGGAGGTGTGTGCAGTGAGTCAGTATCACTGAATCAGACTGAGGGGAGTGTGCGGTGAGGCAGTATCGTCTTGAAACAGACTGGGAGGAGTGCGCAGTGAGTCAGTATCACTGTGAATCAGACTGAGGGGAGTGTGCGGTGAGGCAGTATCACTGTAAAAGACTGGGAGGAGTGTGCAGTGAATCAGTATCTCAGTGAAACAGACTGAGGGGAGTGAGCAGTGAGTCAGTATCACTGTGAATCAGACTGAGGGGAGTGTGCGGTGAGGCAGTATCGTCGTGAAACAGACTGAGGGGAGTGTGCCATGAGCCAGTATCACTGTGTTACAGATAGGGAGTAGTGTGCAGTCAGTTAGTATCACTGTGTAAAAAACAGACAGGGAGGAGTGTGCAGTGAGTCAGTATCACTGTGAAACACACTGGGAGGAGTGTGCAGTGAGTCAGTATCACTGTGAAACAGACAGGGAGGAGTGTGCAGAGAGACAGTAACATTGTGAATCAGAATGAGGGGAGTGTGCATTGAATCTGTATCAATGAAACAGACTGAGGGGAGTGTGCAGTGTGTCAGTATCACTGTGTAACAGACTGGGAGGAGTGTGCAGAGTCAGTATCACTGAGAATCAGACAGAGGGGTGTGTGCAGTGAGTCTGTATCACTGCGAAACAGACTGAGGGGATTGTGCACTGAGTCAGTACCACTGTGTAACAGTCTGGGAGAAGTGCGTGGTGAGTCAGTATCACTGAAACAGACTGAGGGGAGTGTGCAGTGGGTCAGTATCACTGTGAAACAGACTGGGAGGAGTGTGCAGTGAGTCAGTACCACTATGACGCAGACAGGGATGAGTGTGCAGTGTGTCAGTATCACTGTGTAAAAGACTGGGAGGAGAGTGCAGTGGTCAGTATCACTGTGAAACAGACTGGGTGGAGTGTGCAGTGAGTCAGTATCACTGTGTAACAGACTGGGTGGAGTGTGTGTCAAGTCAGTATTACTGTGACACAGACTGGGAGGAGTGTGCTGTGAGTCAGTATCACTGTGTTACAGACTGGGAGGAGTGTGCAGTGAGTCAGTATCACTGTGAAACAGACTGGGAGGTGTGTGCGGTAAATCAGTATCACTGTGCAACACACTGGTAGGAGTGTGCAGTGAGTCAGTATCACTGAAACAGACTGAGGAGAGTATGCGGCGAGTAGGTATCATTGTGAAAAAGACTGAGGGAAGTGTGCAGTGAATCAGTATCACTGAAACACACTGAGGGGAGTGTTCAGTGTGTCAGTATCACTGTAACAGACTGGGAGGAGTGTGCAGTGAGTCAGTATCACTGAAACAGACTGGGGAGAGTGTGCGGCGAGTCAGTATCACTGTGAAACAGACAGAGAGGAGTGTGCAGAGAGACAGTAACATTGTGAATCAGAATGAGGGGAGTGTGCGGTGAGTCAGTATCACTGTGAACAAGACTGAGGGGAGTGTGCAGCGAATCTGTATCACTGAAACAGACTGGGGGGAGTGTGCAGTGAGTCAGTATCACTGTGTAACTGACTGGGAGGAGTGTGCAGTGAGTCAGTATCACTGTGAAACAGACAGAGGAGTGTGTGCAGTGAGTCAATATCACTGAGTCAGACTGAGGGCAGTGTGCAGTGAGTCTGTATCACTGCGAAACAGACTGAGGGGAGTGTGCAGTGATTCAGTACCACTGTGTAACACTCTGGGAGAAGTGTGTGGTGAGTCAGTATCACTGAAACAGACTGGGAGGAGAGTGCAGTGGGTCAGTATCACTGTGTAAAAGACTGGGAGGAGAGTGCAGTGAGTCAGTTTCACTATGAAACAGACAGAGCGGTGTGTGCAGTGAGTCAGTATCACTGTGAATCAGACTTGGAGGAGTGTGCAGTGAGTCAATATCCTTGAGTCAGACTGAGGGGAGTGTGCACTGAGTCAGTATCAGTGTGAAACAGACTGGGAGCAGTGTGCAGTGAGTCAGTATCACTGTGAATCAGACTGAGGGGAGTGTGCGGTGAGGCAGTATCGTCATGAAACAGACTGAGGGGAGTGTGCCATGAGCCAGTATCACTGTGTTACAGACAGGGAGTAGTGTGCAGTCAGTCAGTATCACTGTATAAAAAACAGACAGTGAGGAGTGTGCAGTGAGTCAGTATCACTGTGAAACAGACTGAGGAGAGTGTGCGGCGAGTAGGTATCATTGTGAAAAAGACTGAGGGGAGTGTGCAGTGAGTCAGTACCACTGAAGCAGACAGAGAGGAGTGTGCAGTGTGTCAGTATCACTGTGTAACAGAATGGGAGGAGTGTGCAGTGAGTCAGAATCACTGTGAATCAGACTGAGGGGAGTGTGCAGTGTGTCAGTATCACGGTGAAACAGACTGGGAGGTGTGTGCGGTAAATCAGTATCACTGTGAAACACAGTGGTAGGAGTGTGCAGTGAGTCAGTATCACTGAAACAGACTGAGGAGAGTGTGCGGCGAGTCAGTATCACTGTGAAACAGAGAGAGGAGTGTGCAGAGAGACAGTAACATTGTGAATCAGAATGAGGGGAGTGTGCGGTGAGTCAGTATCACTGTGAAAAAGACTGAGGGGAGTGTGCAGTGAATCAGTATCATTGTGTAACAGACTGGGAGGAGTGTGCAGTGAGTCAGTATCACTGTGAAACAGACAAAGGGGTGTATGCAGTGAGTCAACATCACTGAGTCAGACTGAGGGCAGTGTGCTGTGAGTCTGTATCACTGTGAAGCAGACTGGGAGGAGTGTGCAGTGAGTCAGTACCACTGTGTGAAAGACCGGGAGGAGAGTGCTGTGGGTCAGTATCACTGTGAAACAGACTGGGAGGAGTATGCGGTGAGTCAGTATCACTGTGAAACAGGCTGGGAGGAATGTGCAGTGAGTCAGTATCACTGATTCAGACTGAGCGGAGTGTGCAGTAAGTCAGTATCACTGAAACAGACTGGGAGGAATGTGTTGTAAGTCAGTATCACTGTGAATCAGATGGGGAGGAGTGTGTGGTGAGTCAGTATCTCTGAAACAGACTGGGAGGAGTGTGCAGTGAGTCAGTATCACTGAATCAGACTGGGAGGAGTGTGTGGTGAGTCAGTCTCACTGTGTAACAGACTGAGTGGAGTGTGCGGTGAGAATAGTGGAACACAGAGACTTAGGGATTCTGTGATTCACTGTGTGAAGTGTGGCCTGTTACCTTCTATCCTCATGTGACTCGCATTGTAAGTAGCAACTGACTGTGACCACACTTTTGAACAGCAATAAATAGTGATCACTGCCTGATTAATGCAATTTCTCCTTGAAGCGCTTTGTATTGCTCACAGGTAGAGCCCATGTGCTTAGACATGATACAAACCTAGCCTGTCCAATTGTTCCTCATAAGACAAGCTGCTCATTCCATGTAGAACTTTTCCAAAGCACTTCTATCTTTTCTTAAATTAAGAGATGAATATGTACACAGTACTCCAGCTGTGGTATCATGTGTACACTGAAGCATTACTTTTCTACTTTGGCGTTAAATTCCCCTCTCATTAAGAAATGACATCCGTTACCTTTCCCAATTAAGCATCCACTGGTTCCTCTTTATCCACACATTCTACTTCTTCAAAGAACCCCAATTGATTAAATAGTTACCCTTTCCCAAAACCATGTTGACTCTGCCTGATCAAGTTGCAGTTTTCTAAGTCCTCTCCTTTACATTTTAAATAATCGATATTAACATTTTCTCTCTGACAAATGTTCAGCTAAGTGGCCTGTAATTTCCTTCTTTCTGCCCCCTTCCCTTGTTGAATAAAGAAGTTACATTTGCTCTCCTCAAACCTAATGGAAACTCCCCTAAATCTAGCAAATTTTGTGTCAATTAGAACATACATCCAACACCTTAACAGCCACTGCTTTTAAGATCCAAGAGGCCCATTATAAGCTTCAAAACTTTTAGTATCACTTCCCTCACAATTATAATTTTCTGGAATTTCTCCCTCCCTTCCATTTCCTGAATTACAGCTCTATCTGGGATGTATCTTTTATGGTAAAGACCAATGCAAAATATCTGTTGATCTGCTACATCATTTTCAGCTTTTAAATCAGTACAGATTGTGGGACAATAGAGACTGGGATATTAGGAAGTGAACGGGATTGTAATATTCCATCACCCTTAATGCTCTCAGCTCTGCTGCTGGTCACAGTTTCATTTGTACCTGCTTCTGTTAGGCCCAGCATATTGTCCTTCAAGGTGAAGACATGCAGCTATGTCTGTTATTACCAATTAGCTCCTGCTGCTTTCTGTTATGCACTATCTTAACCTGCGAGAGGGAAATATGTCATTAACTGTGATGCAATGTGCTAGGATGACCTGCCTGTCACAATTAACTAGCTCTCAGTTTCGACAAACTAAGAGATCTAGTTGTGAAACTTGTAACAATAAGGGGGTGAGGTGAGGCAACAAAAGTTACACTTCATTGAGAAGGGTTTTGGGGTAGTGAAAGCAATGGAGCAAGGTCGGAGAGGAGTGGCAGAGAGTTAATTATCATGTGAAGCTCATTGTTAATGTAAGGTCCCAGCACACGAAAATGTATTTACTGACCTCGACTATTTGTAAGGTCATTAGTCCTCTCCCTGTCATGCATTCAAATCCTCAGATTCAATGATGGTGGGTATCTCCTTCCACAGTCGTCTTGGTATCTGTCTATAGGACCTGCAGATCCCATAGTGTTAGAGGGTCTCTCTTCCACTTCCAGTCACCCAAGTCTTCATCCTGTGCCTGAGAAATGTAGAGCACACAGTTTGCCCTGTTGTGCCATTTTCACTCTTCCTAGCTTGCAGATACAGACACCATTTAGGAATGGAAATGGAATGTTCAAAGTGGTAGAAGTGTAAGAATAAGGGAGTCCTACTTCAATTGTACAAGATGTTGTTGAGACCACACCTGAGAACTGGGAGCATTTTGATCTCCTTATTTGATTTTAAATTTAAATGATTGAGGATGACAAGCAGGAAAGCGGATCAGCCATGATCAAATCAGAGGGGTCACTTGGCCTACATCTTCTTTTTCTTGTGAGCTCTCTGTTACAGTTCAGTCTCGCTAGTTCCTTCCAGCATTTAGTGCAGACAGCACATCCCTCTTACAAGGTACAAACTGGCTTTAAGCAGTGCTTTTCTTTATTCATTTATTCTTGGGATGAGGACATGGCTGGCTTGGTCAGCATTTATTGCCCATCCCTAATTGCCCGGGGGAGTTACGAGTCAATCACATTGCTGTGGGTCTGCAGGCAAGACCAGGTAAGGATGGCAGTTTCCTTCCCTAAAGGACGTTAGTGAACCAGATGGGTTTTTCCAACAATTGGCAATGAATTCATGGTTGTTAGACTCTTAATTCCAGATTTTTGTTGAATTCAAATTCCACCATCTGCTGTGGTGGGAGTTGAACCTGGGACTTCAGAACATGACCTAGGTCTCTGGCTTAACAGTCCAGTGATAATACCACTGGCCATTGCCGCCTCAATCTTTAAGTGCTGCCGATATTTAATGGTGTCAATCTTAAGAAATTGGGCCCAAAAAGAAATTGCTGGAAAATCTGTGGAGAGAATCAGTTAATGTTTCGGGGTTGAGTGACCCTTCCTCAGAACCCCCAGCTGATGAATACACCAAACATTTTGCGCTTTTCTGCCAGTGACTATCATTTAAATTACAAACACCATGAAGCTTGTGTGTTGCCTGTATCAGGCCTTATAGGTTTTCTCCCAGGTCCCCATGATATTTACAACATAATAATAATCGTAAAAATGGCTTTACAACTGATTCAGCCATTGCATGAGTCATCCTGATCTCCACATTGTCGTATCCTTGGTTCAATAATTGTTACCAATGACAGCTGGGGATATGGTGCAGTGTGACATCCTGCATGTCTCTACATCTACTGTAAACATAGATTTGAGCAATACCTTCCCTATCTGTGGCAGTGACAAACAGAATGCAGTGATGCTGGCACTTAATACTGTGGGTGGTCTGATTCAACAAGTGTTCAGTTGAAGTCTGCAGTGCACAACTGATAAAATTACACTTTTCTGGGATAACAGAAGTTCTTAGATTGAAGGTCCAAAACTCTGGCAAAAACCAGAAGATTTGAGATGCATTCATAATGCTCTGCTTTTAGATAAGCCTGATAACTCAGTCAGTTTGTAATTCAGTTGTTGTTGGACATAATCTTTTGCTAGGTAGGAAGGTCACGATATTGTATCTCTGCTGTTTGATATAGATACTATGGGCATGACAACATTGTTGAGTTTTGACAATGGCTGATATGCAGTTGTGTGCTCAGTACTGCTCCCCCAACTCGAGGACAGTCTTCTATTTATGAAGAGGTTCATTGCAATCATTGGTGAATCAGTCTGCTGGAAAACTGAACGACTTTCCGCTTGAGCAATCTAGAAAAAGTGATGAATTGTATCAGCTTAGGACAATTAGGGAAAAGATGAAAGGCAGTAATTGTTCAAACAGGAAGTTATCTATTCATGGGTTCTTTTGGCACAATAGTAGTGTGCCAACCTCTGATGCAGGAAACCTGGTTTCAAGCTCCTCTGCTCCAGAGTTGTTATAACATCTCTAAACAGGGTGATCAGAAAATATTTAGTTACCTGTTCGTATTACTTTGACCTTCTGAGAATTGCTGTGACACTCGGCAACAATATCAAAGTAAATTGGGTAAGCATGATAGCCCAGTGATTAGCACTGTTGCCTCACTGTGCCCAGGACCTAGATTCAACCCTACCCTTTGGTGAGCATCTGTGTGGAATTTGCATATTTTCCCCATGTCAGTGTAGGTTTGCTCTGGGTGCTTTGGTTACCTCCCAGAGTCCAAAGATGTGCAGTTAGGTGGATTAGCCATAGGAAATGCAGGGTTGCTGGGATAGGAGGGGTTGGGGCGTTGAGTCTGGGTGGGATGCTCGTTGGATGGTCAGTGTGAACTCGATGGGCTGAATGGCCTATTCCACACTGGAGGGATTCCATGAAAGTGAGCATTTTTTTTTGTCTGCAGTGAAGTTGTGAGTGCCTAGTAAATACAGATTCAATAAAAAGATGGTCCTTACAATGTAAGTACAATTTAAGTTGGAAGGTTAAAATTAGCAGCAATTGAAAAAATCTTGCTTTGGACTTTGTAACCATATGTATTCCTTCAGGGAATATCTGATCTTATTGTTCATTTAATGCATTGTGAACCAAAGGTATGAAGATGGATAAATCTCTTGGTCCTGACCAGATTTGTCCAAGAACACTACAACAAGCTAGAGAAGAAATTGAAGGGGCCCTGGCTGATACTTCTGCATCATTGTTAGCCACGGGTGAGGTCCCAGAAGACAGGACAGCTGAGTGTTGTGCCTTTATTCAAGAAGGGCTGCAAAGAGCCTGGGAACTATTGATAAGTAACTTATGTACCACAGATGTTAAGCTTATGGAGAAAATTCTGAGATAAGCTATACATGTGTTTGGAAAGACTTAATTTGATTAGTAGTAGTCAGCATGGCTTTGTGCGTGGGAGATCATGACTCTCAAATTTATTAGATATCTTTGATGAAGTGACCAGAAAGTTTGAGGGCAGGGCATAGAAGGGCTTACGCCCGAAATGCCTATTCTCCTACTCCTTGGATGCTGCCTGACCTGCTGTGCTTTTCCAGCACCACACTTGATGGTAGATGTAGTCTATATGGATTTCAGTAAGGCCTTTGAGAAGATTCCACATGTAGGCTGGATTGCAAATTGAATACACAATTGCTTTGATGGTAGGATGCAGAGGGTAATATTGGAAGGATGCTTGTTGGACTGGAAGGCTGTGACGAGTGGAGCGCCTCAGGGGGTCCATGCTGGGCCCACTGCTGCTTGTTATCTATATCAATAACTTGGATGAGAAGTCCAAGGCATAATGCATAGGTTTGCAGATGACACTAAACTAGCTGGTATCATGGACAATGAGAAAGGTTATCAGAAATCACAGCAGGACTTTGATCAGCTGGGCAAACGGTGTTTAATATAGATGCATGTGAAGTTTTGCATTTAGGAAAGTCAAATCAAGGTAGGAGTTCTGTGGTGGTGAATGGTGGGGCCTTACGGAGCGTAGTGGAAGAGAGGGACCTTGGAGTTCAGGTGCACGGTTCTCTGAAAGTGGAGTCACAGGTAAACAGAGCAGTGAACAAGGCTTTTGGCACACTGGCCTTCATCAGTCAGGGCATTAAGTTATATTGCAGTTGTATTGGACATTGATGAGGCTGCACTTGGGAGTATTGTTCAGTTTTGGTCACCTTGCTATAAAAAGAATGTTATTAAATTGGAAAGTGCAGAAGAAATTTACAAGGATGTTACCAGGACTCTGAGTATAGGGAGAGGGTGGACAAACTAGGACTTTTTTCTTTAGAGCCCAGGAGACTGAGGGGAGTTCTTATCAAAGGGTATAAAATCATGAGAGTCATGGATCGGGTGAATGCATTTTTCCCAGGGTTGGGGAATCAAGGATTAGTTAGAGGGAAAAGAATAGAAGGGAACGCAAGGGTCAACTTTTTTTTTTTAAAAAAAGAGGGTGGTACACATATGGAGTGAGCTGCCAGTGGAAGTGGGTGAGGCTGTTACATTCACAATATTTAAAAGGCATTTGAACAAATACATGGATAGGAAAGGTTTAGAAGGATACGGGCCAAGTGCACAGAAATGGGATCAGCCTAGATGGATATTTTGGTCGGCATGGACCAGTTGGATCAAAGGGCCCGTTTCCATGCTGTAGGACTCTGAACTACTATTCTGAAATCTGGGAAGGAGCACTGAAGTCACATACCCTTATAAATGAGATAGTTCAGTGTTTTTCAACTCACTTTTGGCACAAAAATTGTGTCTTATCTTCTGACTTTTTCTCACTACAGGATACTTGGCATAGAAGTTCCACATACCTCCCTAAGTTTCTACCATACAATCAAAAGTCTCATCTTTGATTGCAACTGAGTCTCTAGTTTTGGATAAACAACATATTATTTTATTTTTGTTCCTCTGACTCCTATTGCAGTTTAAAACAAAGAACAGGCTTCTGCCTACTCCCCCCTCACATCTCCTTGGTAAAGAGTTTCTATCAATGGGCAAAATTTTATATCCAATTACTTTGATAATAATGACTTTGGTAAAGTGCACTATAAGATAAAATTAAAAGTTTATAAAAGACAAATTACTAACTTGGCTAACTTAGCTGAGTATTACAGGGCAGAGAAGTTTTTTCAAATTGCAAAACACGAGCAGTCTCCCATAAGCTGGGACCTCAATTTATTGAAATGACCAACATTACAGAGAGCCATACATGTGGAGCTGCTTATTCCATAAAGCTTGGTGTAGTACATACATGTAGAAACCTAAAATTACAACGTTACAACAGCTGGTTAAGTGAATGGACAAAACTCAGCCAGGTGAATTTTTTTTCCTTTGGGTAAGTGTGAGTTTATTGATTTTGGACCAAAATCAAAAAGATGAAACTAAGAACTATTTAAATTGTGCAAAGTAACCAACACTAGAGATTCTAAGAACTTTAGGGTACATAGATACAACACAAGTTTTTCTTGATTAATTCATAGTACGTGCTTTGACTTGAAATAGGAGTCAGAGGAACATTCATTACATAGCTCTAATTGGCTAGAGGGTAGTTAAGAGTCAGTCACATTGCTGTAGACCTGGAGTCACATGTAGATCACTCCTCCAGGTAAGGATTTCCTTCTCTAAGAGACATTAGTAAACAAGATGGGATCAAGTAGAAAAAGCATCAAGAAAACTGTTAGGGAATGTTAACTTTAATAACTGGAAAATATAAAGTGGAAAACAGTTTGCTACAGTTATTCAAAACCCTTATTAGACTGTAGCTTGAACAGTAAAGTACAGTTTTGTATACTATATATTATAAATGATTTTGCACTGGCATTGCAAGTTAGTGTTATTAGGGCTCCAAGAGTAGATTATGAGGAAAGATTCCATTAGTTAATCTCGTTGCTCTGGAATATAGAAGATTAAAGAGCAGTCTGATTGAGGTTTTAAGGGGACAGAGTTAAAATGAAGGCTCTGCCTTTCCAGAGAAGTTAGGAAACTACTGCCACTCTCCCAATATCTCTGTCAACTCCCTCGCATCTACAACTCTCCAGGAAATTTGTGTTCCTTCAACACTGGCCCTTTGCAGTACATTCTTCTCACCTCATCACTGGTGGGGTTTCTTCACTTATGTAGGAATTAACGTATGGAATTTCCAACAAATCTTTTGTATCTCTTTGACCAAAGATTTTAGTGCACCATTTTTATATCTTCTTTTAGAGCTTGGTGTCAATATTTTTTATTAGAGCTGGTAGAAACGTAATGGACCAAAGGAGCTGCAGGACTCTGCTACAGTGTATTGAAACAAAGTGGTTCATCACTAGAAATTGGGCCAACAATCCAGCAATGTCAATCTGAAAATAATGATTAACTTTTCAAATATTAAACACAGTGAAATATGGGCAACTACAACAGTGTGCAATTTTATCACCAAACTTGACATGCCATCTGTGTCAGATTGATTCATGCAGTTAAACATGTTGTTAACTACATGAAAATAGTGTTTCATAAATTTTAAATGTCAGTGTACTACTACATGGGGAAACGTAAACTATAATATTTACTGGGAAACATTTACTTTTCAATTATATATCCCGTAAATTGCTGGGAAGCAATGCTTAAAGGGACTAAGGTTTAACAGTAAGGCTGCAAGTACAAATGCAGCTTCTTGCTGAGGCAGTGCTGAGATAATCTTTCTTCTCATGCTTTTATCAGAGGAAGATGTCTATTCTTGCTTGGTTATAGTTCCATAGATCAATCTTATGGCGGTTTCAAAAAGTTCAAAAGGCTTCTTGATTTTATAATGCATCACAACAGAACTCAACAGTCTTCTTAAACCAGATCATCTTCCAGCTGAGATCACTGGATAACAGATTGACTGAGAAGCTTTGAGGCCAACTGATGGATAGGGATCAGCACCAAATGGCAACTAGTTCATCCTTTCATTGCAACAATTCTTACAATATTCAAATAAAGCACAGTAAGGCGAATTGAAATCAATATCTTTGCTTTAACTCTGCGTTGTGCAGTAGTGCAGTCAGTGTTGATAAATAAACCAGCAGATTAAACAAATTTATTTACCATCCACCAATACTGTCAACGATCTATTTTCCATCTATTACAAAGATCCTCTTTATTCTTAAGTAAATCACTGCAACATTGGACCAAACTTATTTTAGATTGTAGTACCTATCAAATAATAAATTATAACTAATGAAAAACATTGTCTCTTCCACGATGTAAACCACACCGGAATGCTCAGGTCTAAAACCAAATGGAATGGCAGGAGATATTTTAACAGCATTTATTCTCAGAAAATTCAATTAGGGTTTTGTTTCTTCAATCGAATTTTATCAGTTGCCTCAAATTCTGCACATCTGGTTATTTTATTGGGATGTTATCCCAGTGTTGCTCATTTTAGTACACCAAAGTGCTTGTTGTACATGTATAAATCTAGTGGGTATCAATAGGCTAACCAACCACAAAATACATTAAAGTCAAGTCAAATTGTTTTCATTCAACGTCGAGATGTGTATATTTTCAGCAGGTATCATCAGATGGCCAGCACAAATGGGAATGTTCTCCTCTCCAATCTAGCTCTCAAGAGTGAAAGCCAAGTGAGGTATTTCTATCACTAATAACTACTCTAGAAGCAGCAAATTTGGATGATTTGCTTGGCTCAGTGGCCCTGCCTCCTTAACTCCCTGGGCCATCTGTTGGAACCTCTGTTTTTATTATGTTTTCAGTAAAAGAAAAGGTAAAGGCTTAATGTTCTCCTCTTTACCACAGTGAATAAACACATTTATTTGAAAAACATAGGCAACAGTAAATAAATTGTGATACGACTGGAATTATGTTCAAACTCCTGGTGGCTGTAGTGAACGGTACACTGGTCCCAGATCTCTAATCCATCACCTGGAGCCCAAATGTACAATGCAACATATTCTATTACTTTGTCAAAGTCATAAAGAAGTTACCAATACATTTTACATTCAGAATTCTCTCACAAATAGTGGCAATTTAAACAAGGAACAAAGCTCTTCTATTTTCACTACCATGAATCTATTAGTGATTAATAATAGATACCTTTGTGATGTTGAGAGATTGACCAATACCTCTTCTTGGGATGCTCTGTGATCTTCACATTCACCAAGACCTGAGATCTCTCAGTAATATGCAAATATGACCACACAAAGCCCTGAAAACTTCTAGATGAGGGATATTTCAATAGTTAATGATATGAAACACGTTAGTGATGGATCAATGTCTATAATTACATTTCCATATGACAAATATTTCTGCTTTATACACACTTAACAGGTGGCAGATTAGATTATGACAATTTACACTGAATTATAGGTCACCATAAAGGGCTAGGGCTTAAACAAATGAAGTATTGGCAATGTTATTTATTTTGCCACTTCTTTTTGCTGATTCCTGATTGTGCTATGGTTTCATTTGCATTTGTCTCAGATATCTTCCCTAACCACTCGTCTTTGTCTAGAAATTTAAAAGCATTCTTACAATGGAGTTCATCCAGAGACTTTCCTCAGTCTGTGAGATCAGGAATTAGATTCCTCGATCACTGCCATAACTGAGGAACACAGGTCCATCATGGCACCCACCCAAATGGTGCTCTTTGCTAAGATCTGTTCAGTGAACAGAAACCAAATAGTCAAATAAGACGCTTTCTTGATCTGTCTTAGTATCATGTCAATTACAATTTTTAAATCATCTGGGGACTATTTTGCAGCAAGTAACTTTCAATAGATAAACATATATTTGCATGAAATGATACCATGGCCATTACAACACCTTCAAATGTACTGGATTTGTGCAAGAACACTGTAACATTACATGGTAGAATATAATTGAGGCAAAACATTGCTATTTAATTGATGCCAGTATGAAACATGCAGAGTAGAAAATACATTGTAAAACATGGAGAGCCATCAGCAAAATAAATACAAGAAAATCTAACTCAAATCACATACAAAAAATGTTGGGCCAGCCAACATCTCCAACAATAAAACTCCAAAACGTATAAATTCTCCACACAACAAAGTGAAGTCCATTATGTTCTGTGAGCAACCACACAGAAATAAGATTTCTGTCAGTTGTGACATTTAACAGCTATGTAACTGCAAAACATGAATAGTTACATGAAATACTTTACTGTTCTCTATTCTTTCATGGCATGTGTCATTTGCAAAGATAGGATTTTATTGTCTAACCCTAATTACCTTTGCTAGGTCATTTCAGAGGGCAATTAAGAGTCAATACATCACTGTAGGTCTGGAACCACGTGTAGATCAGACTAGGGAAGGATGACTAAACTCCCTAAAGGGCATTAGTGAACCAAATGGATTTTTGAAATGTTCGATGATCGCTCTCATCACTGCAATCAGCTTTCAACTCCAGATTTCATTAATTGAATTGAAATTCCACTAGCTGATGTAGTGGGTTTCATATCCATATTTCCAGAGCATCTGTTTGGGACTTGGAGTAACCAGTTCAGTGATATTACCAGCACTCCTCCTTTTCTCTGTAACTATTGATGTCATTTGCAAAGCAGAAAATAGTTTATTGGTTGCGAGACCGTTGTCCTATAAAAGCAATACAGAGGAGGATAATACTGATTGTAATTCAGAAACTTCATCAGTGATTTTACAATGGGTTTAGATCCACATGACTGGGATAAAATCTATTATTCTGCAGTTTATCTTTCAGTCCTTAGGTGGACATTGACCAGGCAGCAGTTGCTGCCTCCCAGGTGACACTGCCATTCATGTAGCAGCCAGCTAGGCAGGTGGGACTTCCAACCTTGGGAAGGCCGTCTGCTGACCAGTTAAGTACTCACATGGCACTTAACCCAGAATAAAGGTGATCCTTGTCAACTCCATTAAATGCTATAAGTTAAGTGTCTGAACCATACCATGCATTGAGTGTGTTTATGTTGACAAACAATTTGCTGATAACAGAACAAAACCACAGTGCATGTACATACTAACAAAAAGACCACCTAATAATGGAGAGAGACACAGAAATATATCTTCAACATATTTGTAAAAATTATGGAATCTCATGTGGAAAGAATTCATCCAAAGAAATCCAAAGAATGACCCTGATCGTAGTCATTTCAGCAAATCTGTTACAGCTTTCAATGATTGTGAAGGAACATCAGTAGGATTACTGGACTCCACCCAGTATAACCTTGTAATTCATCTAATCATGTGATCAAGTAATTTTCAACTTACTCTGCTAAGGGAAGTGGTAACTCAAGCAGGAAATGCTGGAAATAGCAGATTGCGTGATACCCTCGGATAGGGAAACAGAATTAATGTCACCTAAAATGTTTATTCCTGCTTCTCTCTCCACAGATACTACTTGATCTGCTAGGTACTTACAGAATTTAAGATTTCCAGCATCCACAGTACTCAGCTTTCTTTTAAGTGGAAATGGTCATGGACCGAACTACATGCAGGAATTGATTAATGTACAGTGACACTGTGTGGCTAACACTGTGAATTCACAATGAACTGTGGTATGATTCTGCATTTAGTCTTTGCAATAGAAGAACAATTTTAAAATGCAATCAAGTGTTGATCGGTGAAGACCAACAATTATTTACATTACAATTACCTAGTTTATTGCTGTAGAGTTGTGCAAAGGAATTCAACCAAACTAATTTGCTCCAAATTCCCCTTTCCTACAGATAGGACAGAATGTCAAGTTATTTTCTGCACCATATTCCCTATCAGAGTCAGTACATAATCTAATAGCCACCTTAAAAATGCACTTCAATTGAGAAATTTTACATCAAATTTAATATTCATAGTTTTTCTCAGCACTAAACTTTTATGTCTGTGGACTTTGATCTCCTCTGTCAGTCTTTAAAGTCTAAGCTTAGCATGATGTAATCATTAATCTGATTCTGATCCCCTCTTGGTCCAAATTACAGAGTAGAGTGTCTTTTCAAGTTGATTACTTAATTTAAAAAGTCATCTTTAATAATATGATCACAACTATCAAATACTCATTGACCTACATGCTCAGAATCAATTTCTATTCTGCATTTATTACACATTTAAAAAAACCCAAAGATCAACTATCCAAGGCTAACTGTCCATTGCTTCATCACCCTGCATTCTAGCTCTGGAACTCATCTCTTCAGGTCTTGCCACTTTCTTTTCTATTGCCATTGATCAATACATCCTTCTCTCAAAATCTTGTGAATTCTTTCCCTCCTCCCATCCTTTCCCTTAACCTTCCCCATTTAACAATCTAGAATTCAATAGGCTTTAAGGGGTTAGGTAGAACTGTGATATGACCTAGATAAGGGATGACTGCATTCAAGGGAATGTTAGTCTTAGCTTGTGCTTGCTGGTGATGTTTACAATTTAATGATGTTAGGAGGTTTTCACAACATCTAGCTAGTGCAAGATAAGCTCCAGCTCTTTCCCTTTCCTCATAACAAAAATAATGTGCAATCTCCACTGAATGATGGATTCAGCTCATAGACTGGAAGATATCACCAATCAGTTGAAAAAAAGGTGAAAGCTTTGTTGGAAGCACATTGATAAAAAAAAACTGTGGTTGTGCTGGACATTCTTGCATGTCAATAGTATTATCTACCCTACAGTGCCCCTTCTTCAGGGCTATATTCCAGATTGCCTTTTGACTTCCATGGGAAGCAAATCACTCAGAGCTCCTCCTTGCCAAGATCAGCTGTGAAGGTTCTGAAATGCTGACTGTTTTTGCGAGAGTCTAAGAAGTTCTTCCCGGATAGCTTTGATGAGTGATGTAGAGGATTGCCCAGGCATGAGGTCTTCTGTGCAAGTGGAGCCAAAGCTTACTCCAGGGTGTTGAGCATTACTATGTTGCATGTGCAAAGCTGCTGCTGAAGGGTCACGGAGTGCTGTCCTCTGCATTTGAAAATGTGGGGAGACATATTCCAGGTGCTCTCGAGTACTTGACTAAATACAAAACATAACAAAATGGTAATAGCATGGAGTTACATCCTTAAAACAAATCATGCATTGGGTTGCCACTTCAGCTCTATTGAAGATTAACCCAAGAATTAGCTCAGACTTTCAAACTCAGATTTCACCATTCATCTAAAGTGACAGTATTAGATTGCCAAGTATTTTGAATGCTATTAAAACTCATTCCATCCTACCTCACCCAAAAGCAACTAACTCTTGATTAAAAATGATTCAGCGGTTACTGGCAAGCTTTCAGAACCACCCGCCTCGGGAATAAACTATAATTAGCTCTAGTTTCTTTTTGAGTATCTGAATGCACTGCACTCAGGCAGAAAAACTTTCATTAAAGCTGAAATCAGAAAGAATTTGGCAAACTCGAAGACATAATTTATTGCCATTGGAAATCATTTTCAATTGGAGACAATGTTTATCATAGACAGAAATTTAAAGAATGGAGGTGCCCAGGAAAGCTATTGGTGAAGGTAGAAAAACAAAGACTGTACAGTCCTCTTCAAGGTTATGTTCTATGTATTACAAATTTGCAGATGCTAAATGAATTACAGAAGGGTGCGAGGAACCAAGTAATTCTGTAGCCATAATTTACACAGTTACTTGGATCAGACTGTTGCGATTGATAGATTGAAAGAAGGGATCAGCTACGATGATCAAAATGAGACATCAGTCCTAAAGGACGACTACAATAAGTGAGTACTGAAGTCATATTTGCAGAAGCTCAAAAGGAAAGTACTTCATTTCCCTCCAGAAGATGCTCAAAACTAAGTGGGAATGCTATGCAAGTTAAATAAATGTGTTTGTGGCCCAAATGATGCCTATGGAGTAGGGCTTCCTAAAGCAGGGGTCTAGATCTCAAGTGGGGTCATGAACTTAAGTTTTTGGGTTGTGAACTTCAAGGCAGTAATGACCACTGTAGAACTTTGACAGAGTCTTAACAGCTGTATCCCTGCTGTCACAGAACCCATCCCTTCCCACCCCCAATTTATTCTTCAGTTCTTACTGATCAAGACAACTGAATGGATCGTCACTTTGCAGAGCAATTTTACTTAAAACAAAGTTAGCCCAACTGAAATTAGTCAAAGTAGTACTTCATGAAAAGACTCAGTAGCTTCCAAAGCTGAAATGGAGGAATTGCAAAGACTAATTGGACTGCTGAATTGGTTGGGCAATCACATAAAGCCAGATGCCAGTTTTGTGGGTTTAGATTTGAGTAAGACTTTAAGATGGAAAATATTATTCAGGTGAACATAATATTTAAAAAAATTGACATGGAGCACTGTTTTTTCTGAAATTCTATCACTGAAAAATGCCAGGAACATTAAACTTAATATCTTTATGATGTATCTTATGCAAACCTCTGCAGTCTCAACTGCAGAAAAGTTCATAAGTTTTCATGTGGGAGTGGGAGTAAATGTTACCTGGAAGTTGGCAAACTAAAAAGATCAGAACAGTCATAAAATGTGCCTGAGCTGCAGCAACTCTCATTCTTGTTGAGGCAATGTATATGACTTTTTTCTTAGTGAAAATATTGAAAAAAATAAAAAAAAAAGGTTTCAGCAACAATACCCATTCAGAGCCATATCAATATTAAGCCAGTTTAGGATAACGTACATTCAACAAAATGCATCAATGAGAAAAGACCAAGGATCGATATTTAAAACTGATGTTAGAGAAGTGAAATAGGATGATAGTAGCAATTAGGTAATCTGGTTGCTTAACAAAGCAAGGAGTGAGCTGAAAAAAACTATTAGAAATACTTAAATAAAAACTAATTGGAACACTAATTGGACATCCTGGAATATTCAGAACTGGATAAAAACGAAAGAAGAGATGTACAACAGGTACAAAGGGAGCAAAACAACGGAAGCCGTAAGAAGAGTACAGAAAGTGCAGGGTATCGCAAGAAAACAATTAGAGGACAAAGAGGGGCCATGAAAAATGCTGGCAGGCAAGATTAGGGAGCTTCCCAAGATACTGTACAAGTATATCAAAGGAAAGAGTAGGGCCCATTAGGGACCAAGGGTGAAATCTGTTCTTGAAGGTAGAGGAAATTAAGTGATAAAAGTGTACTTCACATCTGTCTTTACTTGGAGTAGAAGGATGCAAGTACAAAGAAGATTTGTAGCTCGGGTGCTCGTTGTTGTGGTTCTCTTCGCCGAGCTGGGAATTTGTGTTGCAGACATCCTCAGTGCTTGGGAGCCTCCTGCGAAGCGCTTTTGTGATGTTTCCTCCGGCATTTATAGTGATTAGTACCTGCCGCTTCCGGTTGTCAGTTCCAGCTGTCCGCTGCAGTGGCCGGTATATTGGGTCCAGGTCGATGTGCTTATTGATTGAATCTGTGGATGAGTGCCATGCCTCTAGAGTCCCTGGCTGTTCTGTTTGGCTTGTCCTATAATAGTAGTGTTGTCCCAGTCAAACTCATGTTGCTTGTCATCGGAGTGTGTGGCTATTAAGGATAGCTGGTCATGTCGTTTCGTGGCTAGTTGGTGTTCATGGATGCGGATTGTTAGCTGTTTTCCTGTTTGTCCTATGTAGTGTTTTGTGCAGTCTTTGCATAGGATTGCGTAAACTACATTGGTTTTGCTCATGCTGGGTATCGGATCCTTCGTCCTGATGAGTTGTCGTCTGAGAGTGGCTGTTGGTTTGTGTGCTGTTATGAGTCCGAGTGGGCGCAGTAGTCTGGCTGTCAGTTCAGAAATGTTTTTGATGTATGGTAGGATAAACAGGAAGACAGCTAACGGTCCGCATCCATGAACACCAACTAGCCATGAAACGACATGACCAGCTATCCTTAGTAGCCACACACTCAGATGACAAGCAACATGAGTTCGACTGGGATAACACTACTATTATAGGACAAGCCAAACAGAGAACAGCCAGGGAATTCCTAGAGGCATGGCACTTATCCACAGATTCAAATCAATAAGCGCATCTATCTGGACCTAATATACCGGCCACTGCAGCAGACAGCTGGAACTGACAACTGGAAGCAGCAGGTACAAATCACTATAAATGCCGGAGGAAACATCACAGAAGCGTTTCACAGGAGGCTCCCAAGCACTGAGGATGTCACCTAGACAGGGGATGAAACGTCTGCAACACAAATTCCCAGCTTGGCGAACAGAACCACAACATGCAAGTACAAAATTCAAGAAGATGGAGAGTGAAGTTCTTCATCAGATTGATACAAGAAATTAGAAGATATTGGAGATTTCAGAGAGTTTAAAAGTAGACAAATCCCCAATCCAGATGATTCGTAATTTCAGGCAGTTGTGGGAGATGTCGGTGGAAATAATAGGGACAGATTTTCCCCCTTGGTCCCTCATGGCCCTACTCTTTCCCTGGTTATTCTCTTCCTCTTGATATACTTGTAGAATACCTTGGGATTCTCCCTCATCTTGCCCACGAGTGTTTTTTCATGGCCCCTCTTTGCTCAGATGAGTAAATCATTAGCAGATGGAATTTAACCCTGATAAGTGTGAGGTGATGAACTTTGGAAGTAGTAACAAGACAATGGAGCACTCAAATGAATGGCAGGATACCAAGGAACAGAAGGATCATGGGGTGCTTGCCCACAGATCCATGAAGATATACTTTCCACTCCAGTCTAAATTAGGAACAGGCTTGGCCCAACTCCCAATATGGTACAACTCAAACCAAAGATATGACTGGGTATTTTTAAATGTTGGGTTTGCACAGCTGGATTTTCTCTAATCTCCATGCACCTGTGTTGGTTCAACAATCATCGACCAAAAATACCATTTGTGCTCGGCGTCTTTCTGCAGAATACAATTGATAATATAGAAATTCAGTAGCTCTATTCTGGATCTCCGTCTCTTAATTGCATTCTTGTCAGTGGGGGGCTCCCGCTCTGTACTTCCCCTCTCCACAATATTCCTATTCCTTATCCCACCTCCAATACTTATCCCCATTGTTATAGCATCCCAACTATGTATCCCCACTTCCCATGAAACCCCAAATCCATATTTCCATTTTTGCAGTGCCCAACTCTTTATGGCCATCTCCATATCCTGATCTGAAGCACTACCACTCTATGTAGCCATCTCTGCACTATTCCTGCTTCATATCCATATCTCTAAAGCAGTCTCCACTCCACACCGCACATGTGCAGTGGCCATCTCCTATCTCTACAGCAGACACTAAAGTAGATCCAACCTCTTCCTGCCCAGGGATTCCAGTATATCTTCTGTCTACTAGTTCTTCAGTACTTTCTCCATATCACACTGACTCTCCAGTACTCTATCTATATCCCCAGCTCTGCAGTGTTCCATCCAACCCTACCCTATCTGATCTTGCAGCAACTAGCCAAAGTCTTTTCTCCAGGTTAGCAAAGTCCAAAACTAGAGGGCATAGGTTTAAGTTGAGAAGGGAAAAATTGAGCAGGGACTGAAAGGGCAATGTTTTCATGCAGAAGGTGGTGTGTGTCTGGAAAAAGCTGCCTGAGGGAAGTGGTGCAGGCTGGTATAATTGCAACATTTAAAACGCATATGTTAGAGTATATGATTAGAAAGGATTTAGAGGGTTATGGGCCAAATGTTGGGAAATGGGACTAGATTAATTCAGGATGTTTGATCGGCATGGATGAGTTGGACCGTAGGGTCTGTTTCCATGTTGTGCAGCTCTATCTCTTCCCATTCTTCGTGAGCTGCAGTAATCTCTATACCATGTTACTTTCAGCCAATATTTCATACGATAAAAACAGTAACCTAGGAATTTCATCACAGCGAGTTCTGAAGGAGATTTATCAAAGAAAAATAATATGTCCGACTTACAGTATCTCTGTTTGCGACAGTATGCATTAGTCCATCTTCAGGATCATAAGGTGACCAACCAGCATCTCCTATGCGCCCAGGTCTCCCAAAACGCATCTGACCTGGCTGTGACCCAATTCTGTTGTCAACACGGTTGTGTGATACTGAGTAGGCTTGAATTCCTATGAACAAATGGAACCAAAAATGAAGGCCAACATAGATTGACAAATCTCTTTGGAACTGCAACAAGTGAAAATGTGAATCAAAAACAAAATAAAAAGTATCAAAACACCGAATTTTAATCATGGCCAAGTGAATAGTTAGAAATTTCATGCTTGTTTCAAACTTTGCGAGTACCATGAAACTTGGATATTGAAGAGTAAAAAGGATGGTAGCAGAAGAACAAAGCTGGAGAGGCAAAATGGACAAATTCACGACAGTTGAAATTTAAAGCAGAGAATGATGATGTGATGCACTTTGGATGGAAAAGGGAGGTGAGGCAATATAAACTAAACAGTATATTTAAAATGGAGCAGGGATGAAAACACAAAACTGTCTAAAAACTAGTGGCCAAAAACAAACAGTTCTCAAATTTATTTGTGACCAGGAATCTAGTAAATATAGTTCTTTGTACAGCTCGTGTGAAACATGAAAATTTGAATATCACCTCATGTAGGTAGAAACATTAGTTTATCCTTGCTCTAATCCTTTTTCTGTCAATACTGTGGACCAATGTATTTGTAACAAAGCACCAAGCAACCTTTGAATTTAAGCATTCAATTAATTTATTTGTAATATAGGATGAAGTTAACAGTAACAAAACAACATGAGCTTGCTGGATTATGTACATGCAAAGTGAATCAAAGGCATACAAACAGTGCTTTGCATACCATTATCATGTGTGATTCTATTTTAACTCAGTCATTTTCAAGAGCATTTTGAATGACCACTAATGTTGGCCTTGCCAGTAATACACACATCCCCTCTCCCTTCCACTCACTCTTTTGCTCAGTTGACAGCCTGGTCTTTCCAACAGCTTGACAAAAACACTGAGCCACCCATCATCATGATGCACCTTCTCACACCCAAGTGGAAGAAGAACAGATTCTTTATTAACCCAATTCTTTGCTTTCAAACAAACCAGTCTTCAACCAATTCATCTCCACTTTTTTTTAAATATACCCAATAACGAAACAAACTAAAAATAAAAACAATTCTCTACAAAGCAGCTACAGTGCTTTTTCTGGCTTTGCTCAACGCAAGGACTTGTCAATAAAATGGTATTCTTTTAAAATGAATTTGCTATTGAAAAATGTGAAGTGAATATTTGCCATCAGAAATGATTCTCTTATTCTAGTGTCAAGCTCCTCAGTCAGATCTGGGTCTCCAAGGATGAATTCTTTGCCAGCAACATTGCTGTAGGATCAGGCTTTAGTTTTGCTTTAAGCTTTTAGGATATTTTCCTATTTGCTGGACTAAGCATTTAGCTCATAGGCTGCTTCTTCTCATGAGTGCCCCTAACATAGCCTACCTTCCTACTTTGTCAGCTCTCGAGAACCTCTCGAGTCCTGAAGCTCCTTACAAATTGTTAAAACTTCTTACTGAGATTATTCTAACAGTACAGAGCCATCCAAGTGCTCCTGGCTTCTCGCTGCAGTAACTTTTCCAACAGTACATCTAACTGCTGAACTTCTAAAAATGGAGTCTGCACTGTTCTGATTCTTTTATCAACCATGCTCCTTGGAAATGTTTCTTCAGCTACCCACTGAACTGTCCTGTGTGACCTATTAAAATCCTTGCAATAAGCCCCTCCATATTGCTGGTCAGAGTTGAATGAATGTTGCCACCTAACAATTCTTGGGACTTTCTATATCCCGGAATATTACAACTTGCTATTTTCACAAAGTTCTGGCATTCAGCATAAGGAATGCTTACCAAAAAGAGGTATTTATCACAATTCTCATCTCTGAAAAGAACAGTAGCAACAGATGCCTAGGAATTCGACTAATCTTTGAGGGTGGCTGGACAAGTTGAGCAGAGAATTTAGAAAAAGCAGAATGCTTCTTGGCCTTTATAAAGGTAGAGTACAAAAGCAAGGAAGAAACTTTAAACTTATATAAGTCATTAGCTAGGTCTTAGCTGTCCATTACTGGGCACCACACTTTAAGCAGTATGCCAAGGGTTTGGAGTAGCTGCAGAGGAAATTTATTGAAACAAGGCTCTGGAGGAGAGACTTTTTGTTTTATAGAGATATGACAGGAGGAAGGGCAGAAGACGGAGAAGAAATTGAATAGAAATTTCAAAAATTATTTACACTTTTGTAGGAACAAATAAGGTAAAAACAGTTCTTCACCAGCAGGAGAGACAGTAATCAGAGACAGTTAAGATACTTGGGAGTGGCATGGTGGCTTTGGGGGTGGCACGGTGGTTCAGCGGTTAGCATTGCTGCTTCACAGCACCAGGGACCTGGGTTTGATTTCAGCCTCGGACGACTGTGTGGAGTTTGCACATTCTCCCCATGTCTGCGTGGGTTTCCTCCCACAATCCAAAGATGTACAGGTTAGGTGAACTGGCCATGCTAAATTGCCCATAGTGTTCAGTGATGTGTAGGTTAGGTGCATTAGTCAGGGGTAAATGTAGAGTAATAGGGTAGGGGAATGGGTCTGGGTGGGTGACTCTTTGGAGGGTCGGTGTGGACTTGTTGGGCTGAAGCGCCTGTTTCCACACTGTAGGGAGTCTATGATTCTATGATACTGACCAAGTGAACCAAGGGGGAATGAATATTTTTTATGTAGTGCGATAAGATGAGAATTGCACAACTTGAAAGGACGATGGAAGCAGATTTAATGGACTGTACAATATTCAGCACCATTTGCAACTCCTCAGATACTGAAGCAGTTGAAACGTAGAAGACCTGGATATTATCTAAGCCTGGGGTGACAAGTGGAAAATAACATTTGCGCCATACTGATGCCAGACAATGAATATCACCAATAAGAGACAATCTAATTAATGCCCCATGACATTTAATAGTATTACCATCACTGAATCCTCCACTACCAGCATCCTAAGGGTCACCATTGACCAGAAATTAAACAAAATTCGCCATATAAATATAGTGACTACAGGTGCAGATCAGAGGCTAGGAATACTGCACTGAGTAACTCATCTCCTGAGTTCTCAAAGCCTGTTCACCTTCTCCATGGTACAAGTCAGGACTGTGATGGAATACTCCTCACTTGCCTCGATGAGATTTTTTTATTCACTCATGGTATGTTGGCTTCTCTGGCTAGGCCAGCATTTATTACCCTTCCCTCGTTGCCCAGATTACAGTTAAGAATCCTGGCATTCTCTCCCTGACAGCATTGTGGTTGAACCTAAAGGAGTTCAGGAAGACAGCTCACCACCACCTTCTCAAGAGGCAACTTGGGACAGGCAATATATGTTAGCTAGCCACTAACTCCCACGTCCCTCAAAAGAATTTTTAAAAAATCATAGCTGATATAGAGATTTTCTCCTAATCTAACATAATAGATGGCACTGCAGATCTCATATTTTAGTTGAATTCAAATGGAATTTCAAACATTAAATTCATAGTTCATCTTCATTTCCATAGGGTAAAGCAGAATAGGACTGGCATGAAGGAGAAGCACAAAGTGAGTCATTTCCTGCAAACAACATCCACAAACTGAATTCAGAAGAAATCATACTGGACTCCAGACGATATCTCTGTTCATCTCTCCACAGATGCTGCTAGACCTGCTGGGTTTCTCTAGCACTTTCTGTTTTTACTTCACATTTTCAGGATCTGCAGTATTTTGCTTTTATGTGTATGCTTACCCCTCTCTACCCAAACATTCATTATTTCTTTGCCTCTCACTTTTACGGTATTCTCATTCATTGCAGTTTGTGCAACAGCTACAATTTAAAGCTGTGCTTCATCTAATTCAACCCAATTGAACATAAACATTTTTGAAAATCTTATTTCAAGCAATGATACTTCAAGTATTGAGAATATTGCTAGATTAGAATTTTGTCATCTTCCAAACATAATTTTATTAGTGGAAAAAGAACACTGGTGTATGTGTGTCTCAAAGTGTTAATACTGAGGAGTGACATATGAACTACTCATCATCCTTTGTACTTTTTGGCAGAACAGATAAGAATCTGCTAAGAGCGTGAGACATGGCAGCTGCTTCTCTTCAAAATCTCCTATACTATACAAGACAAAGTATGCGTGACAGAAGTCAAGATTTAGAGTGGTGCTGGAAAAGCACAGCAGATCAGGCAGCATCTGAGGAGCAGGCAAAAGCCCTTCATCAGGAATGACAGAAGTGTTGACCAGGGATCAAAGTGCTGTGTTGAGGCAGCAGGCAACTGGTATCTTGGGGTCATTTTTATGGATGTAGATACATAGAACAGTACAACATAGGAACAGGACCTTCAGCCCACCATGTGTGTACTGACAATGATGCCAATTCTAAATTAAACCCATCTGCCTGCACATGTTTTGTAGCCCTCTATTCCCTGTCTGTCATGTGTCTCCCTAAACAGCTATTAAACTTGACAAACATATATGCTTCTACTACCTCCTCTGGCAGCGCATTCCTGGTACCTATCATCCCAGTGTAAAAAACTTTCTTCGCACATCTCTTCTAAACATTCCCCTTCACTGTATACATCTATGCCCCCTTTGTATTTTACATTTCCACCCTGGGAAAAAAAAAGACGCTCACTGTCTACCCTATCTATGCCTCTCATAATTTTATATACTTCTGTCAGGTTGCCCCTGAACCTCCGATGCTATAGTGAAAACAATCCAAGTTTGTTCAACCTCTCCTTATAGCTAAGACACTCTTAATTCAGACAATATTCTACTAAACCTCTTTTGCATCCCCTCCAAAGCCTCCACATCCTTCCAATAATGTGGCGACTAGAACTGCACATGATATTCCAAATGTGGACTAATGAAAATCTAACACATCTGCAACGTGATGTGACAACATTTATACTAGGTTATTCTCTTGTGATGCCACTTTCAGGGAGCTAGGAACTCGGACCCCAAAATCTCGCTGTATATCACTGTTCCTATGGGTGCTGCCATTTACTCTGGTCCTTTCCACAACTCCTCTTCTGGCATATCAATGACATTATCAGTTTGGTGCTACTTCCCTCTCTCATACAGAAAATTGAAAAATTTATAATTTTTGCTTCCAATTTCCACTCCACACTCACCTTCAACTGGTTCATCTCCCTTCCCTTTCTCAACATCTCTCGTTTCCATCTCTGGAGATAAGCTGGCCATTGATATCCACTGCAAATCTATCGATTCTCACAGTTACCTGCACGATACATTTTCACACCCTGCTTCCAGTAAAGACTCCAGTTTCCTTGTTGTTTCTGTTTTGCTGATAGCCCATTCTGCAGGGGGTGTCTCTGAAATGTGCACCCTTTCCCCAAGGATTCCCCTCCACCATGGTTGACAGGGCTGTGTCTGACTCATTTCCAGCACTTCTGCCCTCAGCCCTTATCTTCCCTCCCAGTACTCACTTTCAACCCAACAGCATCCCTATCCAAAGTGTTATAATTCAGACCAACCCCCTTAAAACTTATCAAGGAGATTCCGACAGCCTAACATTTTCTTATTTTAAAGACAAGTACCAGGCATTGCATTCCAGGTGCAATTCGATTGGTTAAATGATCAGACTTGAAGCAAAACACACTTTATTCATACATGATTGTTAAACTACAGATAAACCAAAAATAAAAGAAAAGATTTGGCTTAACTGTAACTCTATCGAAATATTTAACAAAATAACAACCAATACAGTGACATCCTGTAAGTTCACCATCAGCAAAGACAAATTCAGTAAAATAGGTTGTTTCACATGCAGCAGGAAGAGAACCAAGGCTTTTAGCTGTTGCAAAAGGAGAGAAAGGGAGATGTAGCAGCTTTCACAAACCCAACAGCTGCTGAAAGTGAAACTAAAAATCCTGGTTCTGTGGGATCTTGACACCACTCATTCATGCTGCTTCTCTTGTTCTAACTTTAAAAAAAGCACAATGCCTCACCAGCTGTTTACTTTATTGGCTTGAAGCAGACCACTCTGGCTCAAAATCTCTTCATAAAAAACCCCAGGATAAAATACAACTCAAAGCCACAGTATCATCATACCTTCTCCCTTATAAAAAAATGAACGATCATTATACAAAAACATTTTAAAAACCTTTATCTTTATGCTATTAGTACATTACAATACATATATATTACATGGACTCCAAACATGCAAAGATTCATTACTACAATCCATTTCAGTCCACACACTTTCCCGCCACCAAATGCCTCCGTCTTCCTTCACCAAAGTCACAACAACGCAATATGTATATAATATTAAAACTGAATGGCTGCAATAATAAGCTCCATTTAAACATTCTGGTACTATTTCCTTAAATTTTCCAACAACTTTAAAGGGTTATGATCAGTATATACAATTGTCCCAGATATATTACTGGCAATCTAAATGCTAAGATGTTGCAACGGCAACACTAAACTCAAGGTCTCCTTCTCAATTGTGGAACATTTCTGTTGATGATTATTCAATTTTCTGGAATAGGTCTTTCTATCTTCTCATCATCTTAGAGTAATAGAGAGGCATAGTTCTATAGCATGGAGACTGGCCCTTTAGCCCAAACTAGTCCAGCTGACCAAAATATCCATCCACGCTAATTCTATTTCCCTGTCCTTGGCCCATATCCTTCTAAACCTTTTGACTATCCACGTATTTGTCCAAATGCCTTTTAAATATTGTTAAGATATTCGGCTTCAACCTCTTCTTCTGGCAGTTCATTCCACTCGTACTACCATCTGCACAAATAAAGTTGCCCCTCAAGTTCCCTTTTATTTTTTCCCCTCTAACCTTAAATTGATGCCCTCTAGTTCTGGATTCCCTATCTATGGGAAAAAAGACCGAATGCATTCACCCTCTCTATGCCTCTCATGATCTTATACACTTCTATAAAATCCTCCCTCAGTCTCCTATGCTCTCAAGAAAAAGTCCTAGCTTGTCCAACCTCTCCCAATAACTCAGACTGTTGAGTCCTGGCATCATCCTTATAAATTTCTTCTATACTCTTCAGTTTAATAACACCTTTCCTATAGCAAGATGACTAAAACTGAACATAATACTTCAAGTGCAGTGTCACCAACATCCTGCATAACTGTAACATATTTCCCCAACTTCTATACTCACTGCTCTGACTGATGAAGTTAAAAATCACACAACACCAGGCTATAGTCCAACAGGTTTACTTGGAAGCATTAGTTTTTGAAGCTCTGCTTCTACCTGATGAAGAAGCAGTGCTTTGAAAACTAGTGCTTTCAAATAAACCTGTTGGACCATAGCCTGGTGATGTGTGATTTTTAATTTTATCCACCCTAGTCTAATACTGGCTCTTCCAAATCCTGACTGATGAAGGTCAGTGTGCTAAAAGTCATCTTTACTACCCTGTGATTCCAATTTCAGACAACCGTGCACCTGAACTCCAAGGTCCCTCTGTTCCAATACACTCCTTAAGGCCCTACAATTCACCATGGAACTCTACCTTGATTTGACTTTCTAAAATGCAAGACCTCACACTTATCTATATTAAATTCCATTTGCCATTTCTCACCCACTTCCCCAGCTGGTCAAGGTCCTGTTGCAATTTCTGATAAACTTCCTCACTGTCCATGAAACCGCCTATTTTAGTGTCATCTGCAAACTTACTAATCATGCCTTGACATTCTCATCCAAATCAGTGAAATAGATAACAAACAGCAATGGGCCCCACTACCAACTCTTGAGGGACTCCACCAGTCACAGGTCTCCAGTCTGACAAGCATCCTTCCACTATCGCCCTTTACTTTCTACCATCAAGCCAATTGTGTATCCAATTTGCAAGCGCCCCCTGGGTTCCATGCAAACTAACTTTCCAGAGCAGCCTACCAAGTGGAACCTTATCAAAGTCTGTATGGATTTCAGTAAGGTCTATGTCTACCGCCCTGCCCTTGTCAACCTTCCTGGTCACTTCATCAACGAAGTCTAACAAATTTGTGAGGCATGGTCTCCCATGCCCAAAGCCATGTTGACTATTCCTAATCAAACCCAGTCTTTATAAATGCATGTATATCTTATCTTCTTGCAAGAGTACAGCATCGACACCCACATCACTCGAATCAATAGCCACTCTGAATGGCTTTGCATAATTAGGTGTGGCTAACACTGGGGCAGTAGTTAACACAGCTTTCATGCCATCGAATGCTTGCTGACATTCCTTTGTCCACTGAAATTCTCTGCACTTCTCCAACATGTCAGTCAGTGGAACAAATCACACTGCTAAAATTCAGTATGAACTTCTGACAAAAAACACTTAGTACCAGGAATTGTAGTACCTCCCTCTTCGTTGATAGTATGGGTAACTCCCTGACAAATTTTGTTTTCACATTCCCTTGGGACCATTTGTCCATCTTCAAATGTGTGGTCTGTGAACTTGGACTAACCAATTTCTCCTTAATTAATTTCAGGGTCCTCTCATCTGATGCCCAAAAGCTAATTCAAATGGATTGATTTTACTTGTTTCATTAGGTACATCTCTAACTGCCAAAAGTACACATGGAATTCCTTTATCCCGATCCTCTGGATAGTCTTGACAGCTAAGCCCTCAACATGAACTTTAAAGTTTGAAATCACTGTTCTAATGTTCTGTGTGATTCTAGATAGTATGTAGTGGATTTGAATTATCTTATTCAAGACTATAATTTCTTTGAATACCTTTGATGTAAACTTTGACCTGTATTCCGATTGTATTGCTGTGGGTAGTCTGTATCTGGTAAAGAATTTGAATAACCTCTTCTACAATTCTTTTAGCTATGATACTGTGCAATGGAATGGCCTCTGGAAATCTAGTAGACACATACATTATGGTCAACAAATACAGATTCCCAATTTTTGTTTTAGTTGGGGGTCCTACGCAATCAATTAAGATTCTTGCAAAAAGATTCCTTAAATGCGGAATGTGTACTAAGGGGACTGGTTTTATCACTGCCTGAGGTTTTCAGATTACCTGACAAGTGTGACACGTCTGGCAAAAGTATATCACATCCTTTTGCAGCCCAGACCAATAAAAATGTTTTTGTATTTTGGTTTGAGCTTTTCTTACTCCTGAATGATCTACTGGTAATTCATGGGCTACCCGCAACAATTCCTTCCTATAACTCATTGGTAATACAATTTGATGAACTTCTGCCTATTTCTCATCCACGTGAATATGTGATGGTCTCCATTCCCTCATCAAGATTAATTTTTAAGATAGTAACATTCTGGGATACATTCTGTTTATGTTATTTGATACAACAGTTTCAGTTGTTCATCTTTTCATTGTAATTTGGTTCATTTCTTGGAACTAAAAACTCTTTGCCCCCCCCCGCCCCCCCAAACCTGTTGTTTTCTCTCAATCATTTGGTCAAACATTGTTTCTGATCATTGAACATTAACATCCTTATCTTTACTCAGTGATTTCTCCTCCTGCTTCAACCTGTTGCTTTGTAACCTTGTTACGAAACAGCCAGGAAAAATCCCAGCATATACTTCCTATAAACACCTCAGTTACCTGATTTTCCACTGGCTTTTCAACCACAGTAGGCAGCATTCCCATGATCCAGCTATATCATTACCAGGGATAAACTGTATTTCCGGAACCAAGAATTTCTCTATCATTCAGAGCAGTGGAGGGATACAGGATAGCCAGAAAGGACCTGAAGAAAGGGATTAGGAGAGCTAAGAGAGGGCATGAAAAATCGTTGGCGGATAGGATCAAGGATAACCCCAAGGCATTTTATGCGTATGTGAGAAATGACGAGAACGAGGTTAGGTCCGATCAAGGACAGTAGTGGGAGACTGTGTATTGAGTCGGAAGAGATAGGAGAGGTCTTGAACAAGTACTTCTCTTCAGTATTTACGAACGAGAGGGACCGTATTGTAGAAGAGGAGAGTGTGAAATGGACTGGTAAGCTAGAAGAGATACCTGTTAGAAAGGAAGATGTGTTGGACATTTTGAACAACTTGAGGATAGACAAGTCCCCCGGGCCTGACGGGATATATCCTAGGATTATGTGGGAAGCAAGAGAGGAAATTGCAGTACCGTTGGCAATGATCTTCTCGTCTTCACTGGCAACGGGGGTGGTACCAGGGGACTGGAGAGTAGCGAATGTTGTGCCCCTGTTCAAAAAAGGGAATAGGGATAACCCCGGGAATTACAGGCCTGTTAGTCTTACTTCTGTGGTAGGCAAAGTAATGGAAAGGGTACTGAGGGATAGGATTTATGAGTATCTGGAAAGACACTGCTTGATTAGGGACAGCCAGCACGGATTTGTGAAGGGTAGGTCTTGCCTTACAAGTCTTATTGAATTCTTCGAGGAGGTGACCAAGCATGTGGATGAGGGAAGAGCAGTGGATGTAGTGTACATGGATTTTAGTAAGGCATTTGATAAGGTTCCCCATGGTAGGCTTATGCGGAAAGTCAGGAGGCATGGGATAGAGGGAAATTTGGCCAATTGGATAGAAAACTGGCTCACCGGTCGAAGGCAGAGAGTGGTGGTAGATGGTAAATATTCAGCCTGGAGCCCAGTTACAAGTGGAGTTCCGCAGGGATCAGTTCTGGGTCCTCTGCTGTTTGTAATTTTTATTAATGACTTGGATGAGGGAGTCGAAGGGTGGGTCAGTAAATTTGCAGATGATACGAAGATAGGTGGAGTTGTGGACAGTGAGGAGGGCTGTTGTCGGCTGCAGAGGGACTTAGATATGATGCAGAGCTGGGCTGAGGAGTGGCAGATGGAGTTCAACCCTGCCAAGTGTGAGGTTGTCCATTTTGGAAGAACAAATAAGAATGCGGAATACAGGGTTAATGGTAGGGTTCTTAGTCAGGTGGAGGAACAGAGGGATCTTGGGGTCTATGTACATAGATCTTTGAAGGTTGCCACTCAGGTGGATAGAGTTTGTAAGAAGGCCTATGGAGTATTATCGTTCATTAGCAGAGGGATTGAATTCAAGAGTCGTGAAGTGATGTTGCAGCTGTACAGGACTTTGGTTAGGCCACAGTTGGAGTACTGTGTGCAGTTCTGGTCGCCTCACTATAGGAAAGATGTGGAAGCTTTGGAGAGGGTGCAGAGAAGATTTACCAGGATGTTGCCTGGAATGGAGAGGAAGTCGTACGAGGATAGGTTGAGAGTTCTCGGCCTTTTCTCGTTGGAACGGCGAAGGATGAGGGGTGACTTGATAGAGGTTTATAAGATGATCAGAGGAATAGATAGAGTAGACAGTCAGAAACTTTTTCCCCGGGTACAACAGAGTGTTACAAGGGGACATAAATTTAAGGTGAAGGGTGGAAGGTATAGGGGAGATGTCAGGGGTGGGTTCTTTACCCAGAGAGTGGTGGGGGCATGGAATGCGCTGCCCGTGGGAGTGGTGGAGTCGGAATCATTGGCGACCTTTAAGCGGCATTTGGATAGGTACATGGATGGGTACTTAATCTAGGTTAGAAGTTCGGCACAACATCGTGGGCCGAAGGGCCTGTTCTGTGCTGTATTGTTCTATGTTCTATGTTCTATTCCTATGATCACTTCACCACTTTTCCTTAGATTCTTCAACCTCACTTCATATGATGGGACACACTGCTCTTCTCACCATGAATTCCACATACTATTACTTTTTCTGGTAATACTCTTTCCAATCACATATTTCGACACATCTCACCAAAGATTGACTTGCTCCCGTATTTCTTTAAATTTTACTTTCTTTACCTACTCTTCCTGATACACATGAGCTAAGCCTTACCTATGGAGGTAAATTCTTTAAAGAGAGATCTGGCACCTTCTTCTCAACCAACCCCTCATCAGGCTGCATATTCTTTTGCAGCTTTTTGGCTTCCACTGTGGTCTCCTTTACCACTTCAACAAAATTCACTGGCTTCTCCTGTTTTCCCACATCGTCTTCCTAGTGCTTTTTCTAAACCACCAATACTGCAACTTCATGTGGCCTACTTTATTACAATGAAAATATCTCAGCTTTTTTATTTCTCATTCCCCCTCATGGATTTCCTTTTTAATCCTGTGGTTAAATTATCTTTACTATCTTCAATGAGATCTCATCTTCCCTTACCAGCTGAGGATTTCTCTTTTCCCCAATTTCTATCCCTCACAGATTGAACTGATGTCGAAAGCCAAACTTTGATTTATGAACCAACTCAATCGTCTGCTATTTCTACTGCTAATCTTGCAGTCTTAACTCTCTGCTTTTCCACACGAGTTCTCAGTACTTCAGGAAGTGAATTTTTGAACTCCTCCAAAAATAATTAAGAGGATCACGTGTTTGATCTACTTTCAATGCTATTTTTTCAATTACTTTGTTTGATCTTTTCAAATTCAATGCATAGTTAACCAGGTTCCCTCCTTAGATTCCTGATATGTTATCTGTAGGCCTCTGGTGCTAGCTTATATATACTCAAGATGGTATTCCTCATCTCATCATCTCTCGCTCTACCTACCAACTTTGTTTGGATCAACAATACCCACATGGTCACTGGTCATTTCATTTATCCAGCCACTTTCTCAAATGAAATGAAATGAAAAAGGCATTCACATCCTTCTCATCAAACCATGGAAACTTTGGACATATTTTAACAGATTTCCACCAGACCATTGGCTACGATGTGATTGTTCTCCATTACTGTCCTCATCACTACTCCTACCTTTCACCTCTATTTCCACCATGTTAAGTCAACTTTGGAGTGTTCAGTTTCAACTTCTGAAGTTCAAAAACTCTCTCCTTCTCCCTTTCTTCCCGTAGGGTCAGCCCTTCCTTAGCTTTTCCCACAGTGTTTAATTGTAATTCAAACTGTTTCATTTCCTTCTGTCATCCTTTTTGTTCTGCCAGGGCTGTTCTATAATTTTCATTTTCCCTTCCCATTGCTTCTAATTGAAGCTGCTTCATTTGCAATTGAATTTTGGCAATTTTCAATGATTCTAATTGCATTCCTGGCAATTGTAAATGTGGAGCTATTGCTGCAATTAGTTCCCCTTTCCTCACAGACACAGGCAACTCCAGCTTCAACTTGTTTGCCAATTCCGAAGGCGTTGCCTTACTCACTTTCTGTAAAACACCAGAAGTGATTTCTTCCACCCTCAGGAAACTCTTAGAGACTGAAAGATTCATTATTATACAAGGCACACCCTGTTTAAACACACACAAATTCAACACACGAAATGAAAAACAGCAACACTCACCCCTCACTGCCTTTGAGTCCAATAATCCCAAACAGAACCTGGAATTAGAGATTTTAATCCCGACAAAAGCCTCCAGTTTGTTAAAAACCAGACCAAGTTCCCCCAAAACATGTGAAGAAGGTTGCCTAGAGGCTAACTTTTTCTTATTTTAAAGGCAAGTGACAGGCGTTGCATTCTGGATATAATTCAATGGTCAAATTATCAGGCTCGAAGCAAAACATGCTTTATTTCACAGATGCTGGCAGACCCAATGGGGTTTTCCAGCAATTTCTGACTTTGTTTCTGATTCCCAGCATCTGCAATTCTTTATTTTTCAATAATTTTAGAACCTTCTTCCATATCCTTTATCCACCCTTACACCTTGTCATCACATGAGGTGCTTTCAGCACAGCCAACCCATTTTCAGCTACTTATGGTCCCCATGATCAGCTTTTCTCCTTATCCATTTGTTTGCCAAAATGTCTTTCGGCCCCTCCGGGCTCCATCTCTACTTATCCCCATCCTTTACACCCATCTAACTTTTGTCTTCAGCATATATACTATCTTTTCCTAGCTACAACTAGTTCTGAAGAAGGGTCACTGGACTCAAAGCCTTAACTCTCCTTTCTCACCACAGATGATTAGATTAGATTAGGTTAGATTATTTACAGTGTGGAAACAGGCCCTTCGGCCCAACAAGTCCACACCGACCCACCGAAGCGCAACCCCACCTATTACCCTACATTTACCCCTTTACCTAACACTATGGGCAATTTAGCATGGCCAATTCACCTGACCTGCACATCTTTGGAGTGTGGGAGGAAACCGGAGCACCCGGAGGAAACCCACGCAGACACGGGGAGAATGTGCAAACTCCACACAGTCAGTCGCCTGAGTCGGGAATTGAACCCACGTCTCTGGCGCTGTGAGGCAGCCGTGCCGCCCATCATGCTGCCAGACCTGCTGAGCTTATCCAGAAATTTGTGTTTTCATTTCAGATTTCTAGTGTCTGCAGGTGTTTATTTTGTTTTATAAAATCTGACAATGTTCTGTTCAGGTGCAATAAATGCTTTCCCTATAATTTTTAATGCCAAGAACGTAGAACTCCCTACCACATGGAAAAGTTGAAGCTGGTAGCATTGATGCATTTAAAAGAGTTAAATAAGTACATGAGAGGCAGGAAATAGACCAATATGTTGAAAAGGTGAAGTAAACTAATTTGGGAAAAGGCTCACTTGAAACATAAACATCAACATGAACCTGTTAGCCAAATGCCTGGTTCCTGGTGCTGTAAACTTTTATTACATAAAAACGTAACTGCCTCACAGCAACATGAGTGGTTAAACAGTTAAACAAACTTGGAATGCAAATAAAATAAGCAAAGCCAGATGAGGTTGAGAGTTCAAGAATGTAGAGGAGAGACCTTCTGTACCTCCCTTGAAACTCTCAAATATTCACTGCAAATTAAGTAAAAACACTAAGTTGACACAAGGATAGATAATATCAAGTACCTAACTTATAAATATTTATCTCAAACTTAGTTTGCTCAGACTCAATCCATTAAACACAAGTTCACTCAAAGGCACCTTCACAAATTCAAGTCTTCAAGTTATTTTCCATAGCCATTGATGACATACTTTCAATTCTTCCGATGATTTTTTAATACTGAATTTTCCAGAAATTAAATATTTGATGTGTTGCCTAACACCTTATCATATGCCTCAGATGTGAAAAAATACCTCTCATATATTGAACTGTTTTAAAGGACAAATGATAGGCTCTATTTATATAGCAGTGAACACAATAAGAAATTCCAAAGGAATTCACAGGAGCATTTTAAAACAAAATGTGAAGTTGGTAAACCTAAGACTTTGGACTTGAAGCCTGGTTGTTATTAGTAATGGAGCACCCATCATTATCAAGTTAAACACATGGTAAACCCTTCTGGATTCCAAACAGGTAATGCATTTCAGCTCAAATCTACTTGAAACATCCCTTATCTTACACAAATGTCCCTGCACCCTCTGTATCAGCAGCAGATTAGTAACCAATGCCATTTGGGCCCACATTCACAAGAAACCAGATCAAAGTGATAAGAAATTGTTTTACATACAAACCTTTAAAGCTAACAACATAGGAGTCTGTGGTTAGGGGATAGACAGTTAGTTATGTAGCCACAGATATAAATCCAGGATGGTAAGATGTCTCATTCATGCCAATGTCAGTAACATCATTGAGCATCTGCATCTCATTTTGAGGGGAGGAGGATGAACAGATAAAGGTAATCTAAAATATCACTATCAACAACATGAGGGAGAAAGATGGGTAAGGCCCTTCAAACAGATCTTGGATGGCTAGGAATGAGGTCAGCAAATGGTCCTGGAAAGGTAGCAATTTCCATGACATGTGCCATTGAGCACTGGAATAGGAAGTTTGAGTAGATAAACATACGTTTGGAGAGATGGAAGAGCTTTAGATTTCTGGGCACCTATACAGGCCAGGATGTGCCCAAACAGAGTCGTGACCAAAGATGTCATAAAACAATTTGATAGTACTGTGGGGGAATGTCTAAATTAACCAGGTACAGGCTGGAATATAAAATGCAGCACTATAATGTAGAAACAAGATGCACAATGGATTGGACAGTTCCCAAAGAAAAATGAGTAAGCATTCAAGTAGGGTAAGACAAAGAGGGAATGCAATAAGTCTGAATTGTGTTTGTAAGTGCACGTATTTAAACACACAGTGTGGTTATTAAGATTGATAAAGGACATAGGAATTTGAAATTGAAAATCAAAGGTTATGAGGTAACAAAATATTGATGAAAGTAATGCTGTTGTTGTTGGTATATATATTTCCCAAGGATACATGATAAAGATACACTTGACTTGATGACATTTATTTGAGTGCACAGCACACAATTTCAAAATGTGTAGATGAAACAAAATTTGAAAAAATTGTGACACGAGGATTGTAATATACATCAAGGTGACAGGCAGGCTGGTGGTATTGGCAGCCATGTGACATATCAAATTTTGTTCAGAGAAATACGAAGTGACACATTTTGGTAGAAAGAATGGAGTGAATCAATATGAAATAGTACAGAGGTATTTGGAAACATATGTACGCAAGTTGCAGCAGGACAGGTTGAGAAAACAGTTAAAAGACACACATAATCTTAGACTTTATGATAAAGATATAGGTATAGATCTTCTGCCAGCAGCAATGCTGGTAACATTTGTGTTGCCTGCAAAGTTTATCCCAACCTGACAATAATGTTTATTTAGCATATTTATTCGGCGGAAATGGGCAATGTGGAAGATTCATGTCAAGAAGTTCATGAAGAATCTTAAATGCTGCCTTGGCCTCTAACTGGAATATTATGTCCAATACTAGGCATCATAATTTAGGAAGGATGTTTAGACTTTAGAAAGGATGCATAAAAGATTTGAAAGAATGATTCCAGGGATTTTGTTAAATATATAGATTAGAGAAGCTGGGGTTGTTCTCCTTGGATAAGGAAAAATTAAGATATGATTTTTTTGAGAGTTTTGGATGGCATATTGGGTGGGATGCTCTTCAGAGGGTCGGTGTTGACCTATTTGGGTGAATGGCTTGTTCCAACTGTAGGGATTCTATGATTCTATGAAAATCACGAGAAGTCCAGACTCCACAATCCCCAAGATTCCCAATTTCCTCAGTGGTCAATAATCTAATTTTGTCAGCTTCAATATACTCAATAACTTAGTATCCCATGGTACTCAGGTAGAAAATTCTAAAAGTTTACAATCTTCAGTGAATAAATTTCTCCCAAGTCCTAAATTACCGACCCCGAATCCTGAGATTTTGATCCTAGTTTTGGAAACTTCAACAAGGGAAAACAAACTTTCAGCATTGGCTACTGTCAAGTCCTCAAATTATTTTATAAGATTCATCTAAATTGGCTCATTTTATTCTATATTCTAGTTCAGTATGACAGAACATGTCCTACTCAATCTCTCCTCTCACCACTAGCTAGTAACCTCATTGCACCTCTTCTAAAAGCAAGATATGCTTCCTCAGGAAAAAAGCATTTCAAACTGCTTTGTGCTCCAGATGTTGCCTCACTAAAACCTCCAAATATTCCTTACTCTTATGTACCCAACATTATGTACAAATGTACCCTATATTCCACAAAGAAGTTTAACAAAGCAATTATTGTTAATTGCCTTGTTAATTGCTTGACGTTACCTGCATACTGATGTTCTGTGCTAGTGTACAGCAAAAAGGCATCCAAATTCTTCTGAATCTTGATATCTATCAGCATTTCACATGTTCTGCCCCCAATATCTCCATGCTCTCGGCACAATCCCTCTCCCCACCCATCCATCCCAGTCCTCTTATGATAAAGGCCAACATACCATTTGTCCTTCTGATTATGTGCTGCACATCTGCTTTCAATGAAGAATGAAGATGGAAATTAGGCACTTCAGACATTAACACTTGTCAATCTCTCTCAATTTAAGGAATTTTCAACACCTCCAATACTTTGACTGTACTAAACACCCTCCACATTATATTCCATCCATCATTTACTTGCTCACTTACTCAGCATGCATTATTTCCATTGAATTATCTTTGCTTTTTAAAAATTTATTCAAGGGATGTGGACTTCACTGGCTAGCAAGCATTTCTTTTTCATCTCTATTTGCCCATTGAGGTTGTGTGGAAAGCTATCTCCTTGAACTGCCTCAATCCATTTGGTGCATGTACACCAACAAGGTGGGGAGAAGTTCCAGGATTTTGACCCAGCAATACCGAAGGAAGACCAACACATACCTAAGTCAGGATGGCAAATGGCAAAAGGGGTTGCAGGTGTTCCAGTTTATCTGCTGGTCTTGTTCTTCTAGATAGTAGTGATTGCAGTTTTGGAAGGGAATCTTGAAGGAACATTGATGAGTTGCTGCACTAAATTGTGCTAATGGTACAAATTGCTGTTAGTGCCAACGGTGGAGGGAGTGATTGCATCCAGATGCTTTGTCCTGGATGGTGTCGAGTTTATTGCTTTGCTTCAGCTACACTCATCAAGGAGAGTGGAGAATATTTCATCACACTCCTAACTTACACCTTGTAGATGGTGGACAGGTTGAAGGGAGTCAAGACTGAACTTTGCTGCAGGTATCCTAGCCTCAAACCTGCTCTTGCAGCCATCATGTGTATTTCAGTTTCTGGTCAATGATAAAGTCCAAGATTTTGATGGTGAGGTATATAATGATGATAATGTCATTGAATGTTGATGGACAATGGTTAGATTCTTTCCTGTTGGAGATGATAAATGCTTGGCATTATGTGGTGGGAATGTTAGTTTCATGTGTCAGCCCAAACCTAGACATTGTCCAAGTCTTGCTATGTTTGAACTGCTTCAGTATCTGAGGAGACATGAATGGTGTTGAGGATTGTTCAATAATCATCAAATATTCCCACTTCTGACTTTATGATTAAGGGAAGATCATTGATGAAGCAGCTAAAGATGGTTGAGCTTAAGACACTACCTTGAGCTACTCCTGCAAAGGTGTCTTGGAGCTAGAATCATCTCTAACGACCATAACCATGTTCTTTTGAGACAGATATGGCTTTAACCAGTAGATTTTTGTCCTGCTGATTCCCATTGACTGTAGTTTTGCTTGGGCTCCTTAATGCTATACTTAGTCAATGGCAGTCACTCTATCTCCTCAACAATGCTGACTTTCAAAAGGGACCATCATACTGCTTGAGAAGATGATGCAGATTAGTTGTAGAAGAATTACTTGCAAGTAACTCACGAATATGAATGGGCCAAGAACTATGGAAACAGATAATTGCAAATGACTGAGATAGATTTGCTTCGAAAGCCATCAACCCATTGTACCTGGATTGTGTCCCGAAGATCTTGTCTTGAGTTCCTCAGCATATATAGGCCTGTTTGAATATACTGGTTCCTGATGGGACTGCTCCTGCTTAATCTCCTGTCCTGGCTGCATATATCCAGTGCTATGGCTGGACAAAAGAATTCAAGAATCAATTTTAAAAGAGTTTCAGCAATGCTACAAGTAAAATTCTTAAAGACATTCTGAAGGGTTTATAATTTATATTATAAAGACTGTTTCAACAAAACTACTCACAGTGCATTGGGGTTTTGCTTGAATATAAGAAAACTGGAGTTCAATTAATAAATTAAAATATTTTCAAACTCCGGGCTGAACAACCATTTGCTTTGTTGTTCAAAACTATGCCTCTAGTGCATGGAGCCATTGAATTTGAAACAGACGTGAGAGATCGGAAGCCATAAAATATTCAGAAAAATTTAGAACATTCCACTTCAACATCATTTTCATGAGCCTGAGGGAGAGTACACCAGGTATTAAAATCTAAAAGTACAGCCACACTTAACGCAGTGTTAAACTCCTTGGCTGAATTGGTCATTGCTCTGCTACTTTGCATGCAATGCTTGCCTTGCAATCAGGAAATTATGCATACAACATGTGGCTTGGAATAGAAATGAGCTTGTAAGCAATGAATGTAGAAGTATCTGCGTTCAAAAATGTACTCTGTTCATTGAAGTTGAACAAATTGTAAATACCTTAGATGGCCTGGTGCTGTTCAGACACTTTTCAGTTAAACTCTGCCTTAGGTTCCTAACAGACTTCTATCCTTACTGTTGGAGTGTCCATCAGGAACAAATACCCAGGGAGGTGTCATAGATCTACTCACAATGGATTCATATTCAAAACCAGCAACATTTTTCAAATAATAACTGCAAAGTCACTGTATTTACATTGTTACTGCATTCACGGTTGCTGCAGAGACATCTACTAACTGAGCACATGTTCTGCCTATTTTGTCTATGTTTATATTGGTGTGATCAGAAGGCAGGATCTAATTGATGACCTAAAGTGACATACATTTAGTTGCTTCTGCTAACCTTCTTCACTCACAATCTGCATACACATGGGCTTTCTAAAACAGATACCTGGAGCTTGTATATAAGCATGATATAGCACAACATTCCTAGGTAAATAGGCACAGCTAGACATGATTCATGTTTATGAAATCCTCAGCAAGTTAATTGAAGCAAAACAATGTAAAAGCAGGTGGAAACAAAAAGTGGTTATCATAACAAATCTTTATCAGAAAGAACCCAATTTGTAGAAATGGAAACAGAAAGTACTGGAGAGACTCAGTAGGTCTGACAATATCTATGGAGAGAGAAGTACAGTTAATGTTTCAAGTACGGTATGACTCTTATTCAAACTTCTACTATTTAAGAGCCAGATTTAACAGAAGGGTTCAGTATTCAGGGGAATCCATACATAAGTGATTCAAAAGAGGTTGAATTATTGTTGAAATTACTTATGCATCAACATCAGATATATTATAGTCCAAAGATGATTTTAGAACATGGAACTTAGAAAGAAAATACAGCACAGAACAGGCCCTTTGGCCCACGATGTTGTGCCGAGGTTTAATCCTAATGTGAAATATAGTAACTTAACCTGCATACCCCTCAACTCATTGCTATCCATGTGCATGTCCAGCAGTCACTTAAATGTCCCAAATGACTCTGATTCCACCATCACAGCTGGCAACGCATTCCATGCATTCACAACTCTCTGCGTAAAGAACCTACCCCTGAAGTCTCCTTTATATCTTCCTCCTAATATCTTCAAACTATGACTCCTCGTATCAGTCAAACCTGCCCTGGGGAAAAGTCTCTAGCTATTGATTCTATCTATTCCACTCATTATCTTGTATACCTCAATTAGATCTCCTCTCTTCCTCCTTCTCTCCAGAGAGACAAGTCCAAGCTTATTCAACCTTTCTACATAAGGCATACCCTCCAGTCCAGGCAGCATCTTGGTAAACCTTCATTGCAATCCAAAGCCTCTGTATCTTTCCTATATTAGGATGACCAGAACTGGACACAATACTCCAAGTGTGGTCTCACCAGGGACTTGTAGAGCTGTAGCAAAACCTCACAGCTCTTAAACTCGATCCCCCTGTTAATGAAAGCCAAATCACCATATGCTTTCTTAACAACCCTATCCACTTGGGTGGCAACTTTGAGGGATCTATGTACTTGCACACCCAGATCCCTCCGTTTCTCCACACTGCCAAGAATCCTGTCTTTAATCCTATATTCAGTATTCGCGCTCGACCTTCCAAAATGCATCACTTCGCATTTTTCCAGGTTGAACTCCATCTGCCATTTCTCAGCCCAGCTCTGCATCCTGTTTATGTCATGCTGCAGCCTGCAGTAGCCCTCTATACTATCGATGACACCTCCAGCCTTTGTGTCATCTGCAAATTTGCTAACCCACCCCTCAACCTCCTCATCCAAGTCATTTATAAAAACTATAAAGAGCAGAGGCCCAAGAACAGAGCCCTGCGGGATCCCAAACAACACTGACCTCCAGGCAGAATACTTTCCATCTACAACCACTAACCTTCTGTCAACCAGCCAATTCTGAATCCAGATAGCCAAATCTCGGGCGACCGACTCAATACAGACATTTACTACAAACCGACCGACTCCCACAGCTACCTAGATTACACCTCCTCTCACCCTGCCCCCTGTAAAAACGCCATCCCATATTCCCAATTCCTTCACCTCCGCCGCATGCAAAACTTGCACCCACAGCTCCCCCCAAGGCCCCAATGGATCCTTCCATATCCGTCGCAAATTCATCTGCACCTCCACACACATCATTTACTCTATCCGCTGGACCCGATGTGGTCTCCTCTACGTTGGGGAGACAGGCTGTCTACTTGCGGAACGTTTCAGGGAACACCTCTGGGTCACCCACGCCAACCAACCCAACCGCCCCGTGGCTGAACACTTTAACTCCCCCTCCCACTCCGCCATAGACATGCAGGTCCTTGGCCTCCTCCATCACCAGACCCTGGCCACACGCGCCTGGAGGAAGAACACCTCATCTTCCACTTAGGAACCCTCCAACCACACGGGATGCATGTAGATTTCTCCAGCTTCCTCATTTCCCCTCTCCCCACCTTATCTCAGTCCCAACCCCCGGATTCAGCACAGCCCTCTTGACCTGCAATCTTCTTCCCGACCTCTCTGCACCCACCCCCTCTCCGGCCTATCACCCTCACTCTCACCTTCTTACACCTATCGTATTCCCAGCACCCCTCCCCCAGATTCCCTCCCCCCTATCTTTTATCTCAGCCCGCTTGACACACCAGCCTCATTCCTGAAGAAGGGCTTATGCCCGAAACGTCGATTCTCCTGCTCCTCGGATGCTGCCTGGCCTGCTGTGTTTTTCCAGCACCACACTTTTCAACTCTGGTTTCCAGCATCTGCAGTCCTCATTTTCTCCTAGCCAAATCTCCTTGTATCCCATACTTCCTGATGTTATGAATGAACCTACCATGGGGAATCTTATCAAATGCCTTGCTGAGGTCCATATACATCACATCCACTGCTCGACCTTCGTCGACCTGTCTTGTCACCTCTTCAAAGAACTCAATAAGATTTGATCTGCCCCTCACAAAGCCATGTTGACTGCGTTTAATCACACGATGCTTTGCCAAATAGTCATAAATCCTATCCCTCAGAATTCTTTCCAAAACTTTGCTGACCACAGACACAAGACTGACTGGTCTGTAATTGCCAGGGATTTCCCTATTAACCTGCTTGAAAAAAGGAACAACATTTGCCTTTTTCCAATCCTACGGTATGACTCCCGTGGAGACTGAGGAGGCAAATATCCTCGCTAGCGGCTCAGCAAGCTCCTTTCTCACTTCCCGGAGCAGCCTAGGATAAATCTGGTCTGACCCTGGGGACTTATCAATCTTAATATTTTTCAAAATTCCCAGCACATCAACTTCATCAATCTTGATCTGGTCAAGACTGTAGCCCAGCTCCTCAAAGTTTTCATTTACAACAAGTTCCCTTTCCTTGGTGAAAACCGAAGCAAAAAACTCATTTAGGGCTTCCCCTATCTGCTCAGACTCCACACACAAGTTCCCTACGCTATCCCTGATCAGCCCTGCCTTCTCCATGATCATTCTCTTATTCCTCACGTATGAGTAAAACGCCTTTGGGTTCTCCCTAATCCTTCTTTACTAACCTTTTTCGTGCCCCCTCCTCAGTCCATTTCTGAGCTCCTTTCCAGCAAGCCTGTAATCCTCTAAAGCTGTGCTGATCCTTGCTTCCTCCACCTTACGTAAGCTGCCTTCTTCCTTTTGACGAGAAGTTCCTCTGTTCTCGTCATCCAAGGTTCCTTTATCTTACCCCTTCTTATCTGTCTCAGAGGAACAAATTCGTGAATCACTCGCAACAACTGCTCCTTAAACAGTCTCCACATGTCTGCTGTGCCCTTTCTGTGGAACAATTGCTCTCAGTCTGAACTTCCCAACTCCTGTCCGATAGCATCATAATTTCCTTTTTCCCAATTAAATATCTTCCCTCGGTAACTGCTCCTTTCACTCTCAAAGGCTATGCTAAATGCGAGGCAGTTGTGATCACTGTCACCAAAGTGCTCTCCCACTTCGAGATCTGACACCTGTCCTGGCTCGTTGCCAAGCACCAAATCCAAAATGGCCTTTACTTTGGAGAAAGCCATTCAGATGGTGAGTGCAGGAGGTCTGGAAGAAACACATGTCATCCTAAGAGGAGAATAACAAAATTTTTGCAAGAGATCTGCAGAATCCAGCATTTACATAGTATAAAAACTCCAAAGACATACTTGACATGTCAACCCAAAGATTAGGCTGGACAGCAGATGCCAAGAATCAGTACCAGCACTGTGGAGTTACGAAAACTAATGGACACAAGCAGTGCCTAGCAGTTAAAAAAAAACTCATCTGTAAAAGAGTAGTCATTTCTTGATGACGTGCAAAGTAGACAGGAACAAATTGGCAGAAAGTTAAATAGCTATCCACACAAGGATGTTAATGATGTGGAGCAACCCACAACAGAAGAGATATCCAATGCATTCATAGGCGAAATTCTAACCAATTCATTTTAGCACGAAGTGTTTTATATCAATGAAAATCACATTAATTTTAGCTTGATGCTAGGATGAATGTCATTACATTAACAGATTACATACTATAAGTGGAGAAAAAGGTTACAGCCTTCAACTGTGAAACCACAAAGTCTAGGAGGAAAAGATCTCATATTTGTTGTAAGCAAATCTGCAACACAAGAGGTGAGAGATATTTGAGAATGTATACACACTTCGTACTCAAGAATACTCACTCCACAGCAAGGACAAGTGTTTTACCTCAGTCTTCAAAATGTTGAAGAAGTTGGACAGCAGAAGAGTAAAAGAAGCAGTAAGCTTAAATTGATCACAGGAAACAGATGCTGAATACAGTGTCTCATTAAAGAAAGATACTAAGCCATTATATACCTATTAATACAAATATTAATACAGCAACTTGAGGAATAATGGATGGGGAAACCACTCAAGTAATGCTTGTGCATAGTTACTGTACCGAAACCCAATGGGTACATCAGAATTTTTTTAGACCTCACACAGTTTAACAAAGCAGTAATGAGTGAAATCTCCCCTATGTCAACACTTGTTGAGAGTTTAGCAAAAGTGTGTAAAAGCAGAGTTTCTGCCAAATTGATGCCAATAGTGGGTTCTAGCAGGTGCCAGGAGATGTACAATCAAAACTGCATGCTACCTTTGCAACTCCATTTGGCAGATGTTGCTTTAACAGACTGTCATCTGGGATTGCCAGCCTACGATATTCAATATTTTACATGATTAAAGAGGTGCCGTATGCCACATTAGTAACATATTGATAGATAGTATAAAGAGAGGGTCCATGCAGTTCTAAACTGCACACAGGCCAAAGATCTGATACTCAACAGCAAAAGTGAAACGCCCAAAGAAACCATTCATTTCTCGGGACACATTGTTAATATTTATGGAATATTGGCAGGCCCTTGGAAAACAAAGGTTTTTAAGCAGTTTCCAACTCTAAAGAGGGCTCATGATCCAAACAGATTCCCAGGCAATATACACCGGCTGGTTAAAATTTTTGCCTCACTTGGCAATGACAACTTATCTCACTTGAGCCAACAACTGAAGTGTATGGTGGGATGGTGCTGGAGCCCATAAGAAGACGTTTTCTAAAAGATCAAGGATGCTGATGTCCACAGATGTCTTAGCCCAACACAGTCATCCTTTCCAACCAATACAGCTACAGGTGATTCAACTACAAGATTAGGTATATTGCTCTTTCAGGAGAAAACTGATAGGTGTTGAAAACTGATGTCTTCAAGGCATTGTCAGACTTGGTGACACAATATGCAGTCATAGAGAAGGGACCTCTCTCGGTAACATGGATATTTGACTATATACTTGGAAAGTGCTCGTAGAGTCAGTCCATATATGTAGGCCACCTGAATAGATGAGAAATAATTGGCAAAGATGTCTCAAGAGGTACAAACATTCTGACTTTACCGTATGAGTTTTACCCATGAGATGAACCATGTGAAGGGGAGCAACAGGTGACTGCAAGGTCGAAATGGACGTAAAAAAGATTGAAACTATGTTGCCATCTTTTGGTATTGTGTCAAATGTTGCCCAGACCAAAGCCCAAATGGGTTTGCGTTAAAGGCTCACTTTGAGTAATGACAGTATTTCACAACTGTAGATGACTCACTAGTATTTGATTAAAGGCTGATTGTCACAGCATCACTGTGGGAAAAAATAGGAAAGACACCTATAGGTTAGGAGCACTTGAAATTGCCGAGCAAAGCCAGGGATTGGTTCCTGGTGTGGTGGCTAGGGATCTCTAAGAGATTGAGAATTTCCTAGCTGACTGTGAAACCTGTGCCATTCACAGGCCTCTGACCTGCAAGAGCTGCTTATACAGATCACTTGCTCCACCTGAGCGCGGCAACAGTGGGATCAGACTCATTTATATTTCATTTACTGTTACTGTTGTCAACTATTTTCACAGTGGAAAGAAGAGAAAAAAAGTTATGCACCATTGAGATGCAACTGTCAGCATCTTGCATGAAATATTCACTACACATGGGATCCCTGATGAGGCTTTTTCAAACAATAAACCAGAGTTTGCAAATGAGTCTTTCGGTTTCTTTGCAGCCAAGTATGGGAGCAGTTAAGTTTTCTTTTGAAGAGAAGTGCTGACATACAGTAATTGTTAAATTACTGGTCCATCCCAACGTAATGTAGTTTATCACCATCAGAACTGATTGGAACAAAGAATGAGGAATGTCAGTGACAGTGATCACAGACTACGATAATCAAATCTTCAAAGAATAAAGATTTGCAGTAAAAGATTCCCCTACATCCGTGAAAAGCCTTTAATGATCCATCTTGGATCGGATTTTCAATAACAGCTTACAAAGCTGGGCAATTTCAAAATTACAGAATGTGTAGCCTTCATAAGAAAGTGGATTCCGGTGATTCATCAAATAAGAATTTCTCAGGAGATTAGAGAATGTGTTAGCACATTAAACCAACTTTGCACATAAAAATTTGAGGTCCCAAAAGAAAGATACGTAATTATTTCTCTTACCAAACTCCAAACTAGCATTGTGCCTTTTGTTTAACTAAATATTTTGTAATCAGTTATATTTCAGCTTTAATATCTCTCACTGTCTCAAGTACAAGAATTACAACAATTTATTTAAGATTGCAGTGTTGCACAGGAAAAACAAATTTATTTTCAGTATCAATGAGCCTAAAGTGATATCACAGATGTGAAATAGCATTGGTTAATTTCTTACTTGTGCAGGTGACCTGCTCCAGAAGAGGAGTTCATTCCTGTCTCTTCATATCTCTGGGGAAGCAGCAAAAAGATCAGGATTATAACGAAGTGTTCACACACAGTAACCTCCAACCTTTAATTTTTGAATTGAGTTATAAATCTCAAAAGCAAAGAGTAGATACTAGATTCAAGCAAATGAATGACATATGAAATTCAACTGTGATTAACATGCCTTCCCTCCCACGTTTAAACCAATGGTTTTTCACCCTAACCATTTTACATTGTCATCAACTTCTCACTGTCTTCTGCCTCGTTAACTGTGATGATCATTCAGATATGCACATTGTCTTTGGATACTTGTTGCAAACAAGCTTTTACTTCAACAAAAAAATGACTACTAAATATTAACTAGATGTCAACAGGCATTAATGTGAGTTGCAGACAAATTGGAACAAGGGGACAGTTATATTATGGTTTATGACTATCACTTCACGATCGAGTTTAAAGACGATGCATTCCCTGCCTCGACCAATCCATTATCCAGCTAATCTGGAGCCTGGAAAATGGCTATGCAGAGATTGCAAAATGTCCTGTGGTTCTAAAAAAGGTAACTTTAGCGATAATTGTAATTTTCCAAACTTTCTTTGATTCGAGAATGGGCTCATTGGATTGTAGATGCTGCGCTGCCATGCAAGAGAGAAAACTGAACCACAGACCAGTTATCTTGATATCAGTCATCAGGGAAGTGCTGGAATCTCTTACTGTGGAAGTTTTAACTATACATTTAGAAATCAGCTATGAACAGACAAATCCAAAATGGTTTTGAGAAAGCAAAATCATATTTGACGACTTATTACAGTTTTTTTGAGAATGTAAATAGTAAGGTATGCAAACGGATATAGTTATAGATATTTGGATATAGATATGTGACCTGTTTGGATTTCAAAAAAGATATTCAATAAGCTGCCACAATACAGTTGGAGGTAATGTAGAAGGAAGAATGGAGGTTTGGTTAACTAACAGGAAACAAAGTGGGATAAACTGGTCATTGTCAGGCTAGCAGGCTGTGATCAATTTGTTGGAAGGATCAATGCAAAGACATCTACTATTTCTAATTGTTATTTATTATTCATCATGGAGTGAGAACATCACCGGCAAGGAAAACACTTGTTGCTTATTCCTAATTGATCTTGAGAAGGTGGCGATGAGCTGCTTTCTTGAACAGGTGGAGTCCATTTGGTACACCTACAGCACTGTTACAAGTGGAGTGTGACCATATGAGAGCAAAGGAATGGAATTTTAGTTCCAAGTCAGGATGAATTGTGGCTTGGAGGGGAACATACAGATGGTGGTTTTCTCATATGTCTGCTGCCCTTGTTATTCTCGGTCAGAGATAGATTTGAAGGGTGATGTCCAAGGTAATTTGGTGAGTTACGACAGTGCATCTTGTATATTGCACAGAATGCTCTTACCATACATTAGTGATGAAAGGAATTAATATTAAAGGTGGTGCAAGGAGTATCAATCAAGTGGGCTGCTTTGTCCTGGATGGCATTGAGCTTCAGACAGCTGGTGGAATTTAAATGCAGTCAATTAATTCCATCAGGAATTAAAAGCTAATCTTAGTAATTGTGATGTTCAGAAGAACAATAATCTGAAGGGTCTTGACTGGATAAGTATAGATTGTTTTCCTTCTCTGCAGAATTGACTACAGGACAGACACAGACTCTGAATATGGAGACATTTAAAAATTTGATTATGAGAAATTTCTTCACTCTTTGGACTCCTGATTTCGAACAGTTGTGGATGTTTCCATAGCTGAGAATAGTCACAGAGTCATAGAGTCCTACAGCACGAGACACGCCCTTTGGCCCAAACCGGTCCATGCTGATCAAAATATCCATCAACACTAATCCCATTTCCATGCACTTACCCATACCCTTCTAAACCTTTCCTATCCATGTATTTGTGCAAATGCCTTTTAAATGTTATCAATGTATCCACCTCAATCACTTCCACAAGCAGCTCATTACATATATATACCACCCTCTGTGTTAAAAACGTTGCCCCTCAGGTTCCCTTTTATACTTTCCCTTAGTCCTCTATTCCCCAACCCTGGGAAAAAGACTGAATGCATTCACCCTTTCCATGTCTCTTATGATTTTATACATTTCTATAAGATCTCCTATCAGTCTCCTACACTCAAAAGAAAAAAGTTCTAGCTTGTCCAACCTCTCCCTATAACTCAGACTGTTGAGTCCTGGCAACATCCTTGTAAAGTCCTCCTGCACTCTTTCCAGTTTAATTGCATCCTTCCTATAGCAAGGTGACCAAAAATGAACACAATAATCCAAATGTGGTCTCATCAACATCCTGTACAACTGCAACATAGCTTCTCAATGTCTATACTCAATGATAAAAGCAAATTACTGTGGATGCTGGAATCTGAAACCAAAAGAGAAAATGCTGGAAAATCTCAGCAGGTCAAAGCTTTGACAAAGGGTCAGTTAGACTCGAAACGTCAGCTCTTTTCTCTCCTTACAGATGCTGCCGGACCTGCTGAGATTTTCCAGCATTTTCTCTTTTGGTCTATATTCAATGCCCTGACTGATGAAGGCCAATGTGCAAATACCTTATTCACTGCCCTGTTTATCTGTGACTCCACTTTCAGAGAATCGTGCACCTGAACTCAAAGGTCCGTCTGTTCCATTACACTTCTTAAGGCCCTACCATTCACCATAAAATTCCGACTTTGATTTGACTTTTCAAAATGCAAGACATCACACTTATCTATGTTAAACTCCATTTGCTATTTCTTGGCCCACTTCCGCAGCTCATCAAGGTCCTGCTGCTAATTTCAGATAACTTTCCTCACTGTTTACGATACCTCTTATTTTAATGTAATCTACAAATTTAGTAATCGTGCCTTGTACATTTTCAACCAAATCATTGATATAGATAACAACAGCAATGGGCCAGCACATTACTAATCAGGGATTGTATCACAGAAAGGGATGTTATCGAGGAGGGTTTGTTTACAGAGTCAGTATGGGTGCAAGTCAGAAACAGGAAAGGAGCAGTCACTTTATTGGGAGTTTTCCAGTCAAGACGACGGAGGAGGCCTACTTAAGGTTGAAGAGACAAGGATCAGACAGGGCTCCAGAAGGTTACAAGGTAGCCATGAAGGAACTGAAGAATGGACTTACAAAAGCTAGAAGGGGGCATGAGAAAGCTTTTAGCGGGTAGGATTGAGGAAAACCCTAAGGCATTCTACACTTACGTGAGGAACAAGAGGATGGCCAGAGTGAGGGTTGGGTCGATCAGGGATAGTGGAGGGAACTTGTGACTGGAGTCAGAAGAGGTAGGGGAGGTCCTTAATGAATATTTTGCTTCAGTATTCATTAGAGAGAGGGACATTGTTGTTTGTGAGGACAGCATGAAATAGGCTGATATGCTCAAACAGTTTGATGTTAAGGAGGAGGATGTGCTGAAAAATTTGAAAAACATGAGGATAGGTAAGTCCCCAGGCCAGATCATATATACCCAAGGTTACTCCAGGAAGCAAGGGGAGAGATTGCTGCGCTTTTGGCAATGAAATTTGCACACTCACTGTCTGCTGGAGTAGAGCCAGATGATTGGAGGGTGGCAAACATTATTCCTTTGTTCAAGAAAGGGAATAAGGATAATCCTGGGAATTACAGACCAGTCAGGCTAATGTCTGTGGTGGGCAAATTATTGGTGATGATTCTGAGAGACAGGATTTATGGAAAAACGTAGTTTGATTGAGATGAAGGTAGAGCAGATGTGATGTATTTGGATCTTGGCAGGGTGTTTGATAAGGTTCCCCATGGTAGGTTCATTCATGGGCTACAGAGAAATTTGGCTGTCTGGATACAGAATTGGCTGGCCCAAAGAAGAGGGTGGTAGTAGATGGAAAATATTCAGCCTGGAGCTTGGTGACCAGTGTTGGTGCTCCGCAGGGATCTGCTCTGGGAGCACTGATCATTCTGATTTTTATAAATGACTCGAATGATGAAATGGAAGGATGGGTTAGTAAGTTTGCCAATGACATGAAGGTTGGTGGAGTTGTGGATAGTGTGGAGGGCTGTTGTAGGTTGCAATGAGATATTGACAGGTTGCAGAACTGGGCTGACTGGAGTTCAACCTGGAAAAGCGTGAAGTGATTAACTTTGGAAGGTTGAATTTGAAGGCAGAATACAAGGTTAAAGGCAGGATTCTTAGCAGTGTGGATTTTGGAGTCCATGTCCATAGATCCCTCAAAGTTGCCACCCAAGTTGACAGGGTTATTAAGAAGGCGTATGGTGTGTTGGCTTTCATTAGCAGGGGATTGAGTTTAAGAGCTGCAATGTTATTTTGCAGCTCTATAGAGCCCTGGTTAGATCACACTTGGAACAGTGTTCAGTTCTGGTCACCTCATTATAGGAAAGATGTGGAAGTTTTAGAGAGGGTGCAGAGGAGATTTATCAGGATGCTGCCTGGACTGGAGGGCAGGTCTTATGAAGAAAGGTTGAGGGAGCTAGGGCTTTTCTCATTGGAGCGAAGAAGGGTGAGACGCAACTTGATAGAGGTGCACAAGATGATGAGAGGCATTGATAGAGTGAATAATCAGAGACTTATTCCCAGGGCAGAAATGCCTATCACTAGGGGGCATAATTTTAAGGCGATTGGAGGAAGGTCTAAGCGAGATGTCAGATGTCAGTTCTTTACACAGAGTGTGGTGGGCACGTGAAATGCACTGCCAGCAGTGGTAGTAGAGTCAGATACATTCGGGACATTTAAGCAACTCTTGAATAGGCACATGGATGATAGTAAAGTGAAGGGCATGCCGGTTAGTTTGATCTTAGAGTAGGATAAAAGGTCGGCACAACATCAAGGACTGTACTGTTCTATGTTCTATAAGATCATCACAATTACACTTAATGACAGAGCAGGTTTGTGTGGTTAGATAATTACTGTGGCTCCAATTTCTTATGCTCTTATGGAATGTCCTAGTAAGACAACACCATAATGACTATACAAAAATGATCAGACTCATTCTTTAGAGATACAAGTTCAGATTCCACAACACAAGCTGGGGGCATTCAAACTCAATTAATTAACATGGAATACAAAGTTTCATACGATCTCTACAGTGTGGAAACAGGCCATCTGGCCCAACAGTTAGTCTTAGTAATGCTGCTAGTAAATCATCAATCATTGTAGAAACCCTTCTGGTTCACTTTAGGGAACAAAATCAGCACCCTTACCTGGTCTGATCCGCATATGACTCCAGATCCAAGGAAATGTGACTGATTTTTAGGTGGCCTAGCAAGCTACTTAAAGAGCAATTAGGGAAATTAGGGATGGACAGCAAATGCTCTTGCCAGTGAAGTTCACAATCCACAAAAGAATAAAGAGAATAAATAAAAAGAATGAGCTGAATCAAAATAAGTATGATTGTCCACCTAGGAAATTGTGTGTCAGTGTTCATCAGTTCAGTGGTTTCCTGTGGGCTGATGAGCTCATCCTGGAGCTGTATTTCTGATCATACCTTTGGCAGATATTTCTGAGAGGTGGAAATGCGCTTTGGCCTTCAGATCATTGACATTCCTTTCTCCTGTTCCTTTTCCGTACTTAATTTCACTGGGTGTTCTCAAAGAATTCTGTCCCTTCATACAGCAGTTTCCTCCAAGTCAGTTTTTTCTGACTGAGTGACATACTGAATGAGGCCCATACAGTGACACCTTTTTGCATTTCTTGAAGTAAACCGTCAGAGAATTTCTGAAATGCTTCCTTTGTCCTCCTCTCATTTGAATGCCTTCCTTGAGCTGGGCAAAGGAAATGTGCTTGGTAGTCAGAAGTGAGGCAACCTAAGCATGTGGCCAGCTCAGCAGAGTTGGTTATGATGATCGTGGCCTTGATGCTAATAATTCAATAAGACTTTATGGAATAATGGATAAGGAGAAAGATGGGCTGGAAAATTGGGGGATGGTCAATTTTAATAAAGACAGTACCGAGCAAAAGTAGACTGGAAGCAGATTGTTTCAGGAAAGTCCACATTAGAACAATGGGAGATATTCAAAAGGATAATAGTGTGTGTGCAGGATCAACATATTCTCCAAAATGTGGAAGGTGGGACCAACAAATGCAGAGAACTCTGGAGCTCAAGGTATTTCCAGAGTTGGATAAGAGAAAAAGGAAGCTATACTGAGGATTCAAAACAGCAGATAGAGGAGTACAGAGAGTGCAGGGGTCTGCTCAAAGCTAAATTAGGACAGCAAAGAGGAGACCTGTAAAAACATTTGCAGGTAACATTATAGAAGATCTAAAAGATGTTTTATATGCATATTCAGGACAATAACCAGGGAAAAAGCAGGACCCATTAGGGACCAAAGTAGCCATCTATTTGTGGAACCGATGACATTGCTGAGGTTTTAAATGAATATTTTGAAGCTGTATTCACAATAAAGGATGATGATGTAGGTCTGGAAATCAGGGAGGGGGACTGTAATATACTTGAACAAATTAGCATTGGGAGGGAAGAGGTATTAGCAGTTTTAGCAGGCTTTAAAGTGTTTAACTCCCTTAAGGAAGGCAAATGGGATTTTGGCATTTATTGCTAAAGGAATAGAGTTTACAAGTAGAAAAGTGTTGCTGCAACTGTGCAAGGCACTAGGAAGACCACACCTAAGTATGCAATTCTGGTCCCCTGACTTGAGGAGGGGTGTAGTTGCATTGGAGGAAGTTCAGAAGAGGTTAACTGGAGTGATTCTAGAGATGAGGGATTAGAATAATAGAATCCCTACTGTGTGGAAGCTGGCCATTTGGCCCAGTGAAACCTTCTCAAGAGCATCCTACCCAGACACCACCCCCTCCAAACACTATCCTTGTAATTCTGCACTTCCTGTGGCCAATCCACCTAACCTGCACATCTCTGGACTTTGGGAGGAAACTGGAGCATTCTGAGGAAACTCATGCAGACACAGGGAGAACGTGAAAACTCCACACAGTCAGTTGCTTGAGGGTGGAATCAAACCTGTCCCTGGCGCTGTGAGGCAGCAGTGCTAATCACTAGGTCACTGGGCTGCCCTGGTTTGTCTAATGAAGAGTGATTGAGCAGTCTAGGCTTATATTCTCTTGGGATGAGAAGAATGTGAGGAGATCTAAATGAAGTATATAAGATGCTAAAGGTTATTGACAAAAGTAGATATAGAGAGGATGCTTCTTCTTGTGGGGCAAGCTAGAACATGAAGTCCAAGTTTTATGATTCTTAGATGAGTGCAGTGACTCTGACTTTAGTTGTTAAACCCTCCCTGGTCACAGGAGGTACCAGAGGACTGGAAGACAGCTAACGTGGTACTGTTATTGAATAAGAGTGATGGGGTAAACCACGAAAATACATGTCAATGAACCTGATAGGGAAACTATTGGAAAAACTTCTGACAGGCAGAATTAATCTCCACATATATGGACAAGGATTTATTAAGGATAGTCTGAGAAAAGCTGTGTGGTGCTGGAAAAGGATAGCCGGTCAGGCAGCATCCGAGGTGCAGGAGAATCGACGCTTTGGACATAAGCCCTTCATCAGGAATCAGGCTGTGTGGGTGAAGAGGACGGAGAGATAAATGGGGGGGGGGGGGTGCGAGGCAGCTGGGAATGCATTAAGTACATGAAGATGGGGGTGAAAGTGATAGGTCAGAGAGGAGGGTGGAGCAGATAGGTGGGAAGGAATATGGACACATAGGGCCATTTAAAAGAGTGGTGCCAAGTTGGAAGGTTGGGACTGGGATAGGTGGGGGAGGAGAAAATGGGGAAATAATGACATCCACATTGATCCCATGTGGTTAGAGGGTCCCAAGATGGAAGACAAGGTGTTCTTCCTCCAGGCGTTAGGTAGCTAGAGTTTGGCGACGGAGGTGGCCCAGGACTTGCAGATCCTGGACAGAGTGGGAGGGGAGTTAAAGTATTCAGCCACAGATCAGTGGGGTTGGTTAGTGTGGATATCCCATAGATGTTCTCTGAAATGAACCACAAGTTAGCGTCCTGTCTCCCCAATGAACAGGGGGGCCATATCGGGTGCAATGGATACAGCAGATGACAGGTGGAAGTACAGGTAAATTTCTGTCAGATATGGAAGGTTCCTTTGGGGTCTTGGACGGAGATGAGGGGGTGGTATGGGTGCAGGAAAAGGTGTTGGGAGTGGAGGGTGGGTTGGTGGGGGGCATGGACCTGACAAGAGTGGAATGATCTCTCCAAAACACAGATAGGGGTGGGGAGGGCAATATATCTCTAGTGGTGAGGTCTGTTCATAGGTGGCGGAAATGACGGAGGATGATGTAACGTATCCGCAGGTTAGTGGAGTGGAAGATGAGGACCCCGGGGGATTATAACCTTACTGGTCCTCACATTCTTCTAGTTGATTATAATCTTACTGGTCCTCACTTTCTCTTAGTTGATTATAACCTTATTGCATCCTTATTTTCTTGTAGTTGATTATAACCTTATTGCTTCCTCACTTTCTTCTAGTTGGTTAAAACCCTCCAGCATCCTCACTTTCTCCTAGTTGATTATAACCTTACTGCATCTTCATTTTCTCCACATTAAGGATAGTCAGCAGGCTTTGTAAAAGGGAGATCACATCTCACAAATTTGAATTTGCCATGGAGGTGACTAGATGCGTAGTTGAGGGTTGTGCACTTTATGTAGTCCACATGGATTTCAGTAAGTCTTTTGACAAGGTCTCACATGACAGACTGGTTAAGAAATGAAGAGACCGTGGGATTTAGGGCATTTTGGCAAATTTAATCCAAAACTGGTTTAGTGACAGAAGTAGCTGGTGATGGTCAAAAGGGTATTTTTATGACTGGAAACCTGTGCCTAGAAGTGTACCACATGTTTAGGTGCTGGGTCACTTGCTGTTTGTTGCATACATCAATGATCTAGACATGAATAAAGGAGGTATGATCACCAAGTTCATAGATGACATGAAAACTGAATGTTTGGTAGTCATGAGAAAGATAGATTTAGATTTTGGATGATGCAGATTAGCTAGTCAGATAGCTCAAACAGTGGCAAATGGAATTTAATCCTGAGGTGATGCATTTTGAGAGGACTAACAAGACAAGGATGTGACTGCATGAGGGTGCAGAGGAGATTCACAAGGACGTAACCTGAGCTGGAGCAACTCAGCTATAGAGAGAATAAATAGGCTTGCGTTACCTTCCTCAGAGCAAGAAGTTGAAGAGGCGTACAAAGTTTTGTGCAGGCTTGGACAGAGCAGATAGAGAGAAACATTTCCCCTTAGTAGAGGAGTCAATAACCAGGGGGCACAATTTTAAAGTAAGGAGCAGGAGGTTTAGAGGGAATTTTAGGTAAACGTCTTCCACCCAGTGGTTTGTGGGTATGTGGAACTCTCCACCCAAGAGATAGAGACATGAACCCTCAAGACATTTAAGAACTATTTAGATTGGCACTTGAAATGACATAGCATACAAAGGTAAAGGCTGAGTGCTGAAAACCGTGATAAGAATAGAAGGATGTTTGATGACCAGCGCACACACGAAGGTCTGACACACCCCTTTCTATGCTGTACAACCTCTATGATGGGTCTGTGACATTCTGCTTCAAAGCAACATCAGCACCATCCACATGAATGACTTGACCCCATACTTGCTGCATATAATGCCCTGGCTGTATCCTAAACATACTCCAAGTATTAGTTTCAAAAAAGATGGAAAGAAATGAGTTTTCGAATGAAGACCACTGGACTTGGTCAGAAGCTGATGGAAAAAGTGATCAGAAGCCACATTAATTGGTGAATGGAAACTTGGATCATATTACATGTCTGTACTGTAGTAGCATACGCAAACTACTGTAAGAACTTCTCTTGTTCCAGCAGAGACAGAAAATTCAGTTGAGTTAGTGAAAATGTACAGTTGAATAAAGGATAGAAAAATGAATACTATGCATTGTGTACTCAGTGTGGTTTTAATACTCTTGAAAAATGTCACAAATGCGATCAGTGATTTGTAACAAGAATTCCACATCAGTTGAAAATACAATGTGAATCAGGGGCTGAGTGATGCATTCAGATATTGGTCCTTCAGTTCTGGAATCTGAGATTGAACTCCATCTGAATAATAAAATTCAAGTCTCCACTTGAAATGAGTTTGGGCAACCTCAATCCAGTTTCTGACAGAAATAGGCTTCTCCAACATAAAACCTACCCAACTGGAATCTTACTCAAATTGCTCCAACTTAAACAAGACTGGCTATATTTTATTAAGCTAGATATGCTTAGATTTGGGAGGACAAAATTCTGGAAAATGAGGCAAGAAAAAACATTTTAAGCTCATGAGATTTCTGTATTATCTGCCATAATGGAAATGTTTACAAATGTATGAGCATACTGTGTGAAATGCTTTACATGTTACATACCGTGGCATATGAATAGCTGAAACTCTGGGGTTGTTCATACACTGGAGTCCAGTGGTTGTTAGCTGATACTCTGGTTCCCCTGATAGGAGTGCTGGTGGCTGCCTGCCCAAGGCAGACTGCCGACAAGACTTTTCCAGGACTACCTGGAGCTGCCAAAGCAAATGCATCATCGAGCAGAGAGTACATCTGCTGTCTTGCCTCTTCAATAGATGGTTGTGGTGGGATGTATGGTGGGGGAGCAGGAGGGGGAGGATGTGTGTGTGATGGAGAATGAGGTTTAGGCTCCAGAGGCAGATCAGGGTCCGACTGCAAAACACAGAACCAAATCAAGATTAGGTCAGTGGAGCTGGGGCAATGAAAGGAAAGACAATGTAGTGAAGACAAAAAGCAACCTATTGTTCTGTCGTGGGTTAACCTGAAATATCTCAGTCTCCCCCACTGTTAGATTTTCTATTCAAATGAAATGTTTTCTTAGTCCTACAGCTAATTTGTATGAGCTTGCAGATGCAAGGAGGCAAGTAAAGGAGAGAATGTAATAAATTCATAATCAGCGTGCTATGCAAAATTCACTAATTAGGCATTTTGCAATTTATTAAATGGCCAGTGAACTGGAGCTGTGTCACAGATTGACAGGGTGCCTTGCAGTGGCAATCTCTCTTGTAGCAAGTTTCAAATTCCAACCATGTCAACATGAAGTGCAAAACAAACTCAATCTACACACTTTTTGGTGTTCAGATAGATGCACTCAGCCAGGATATCTGGCTCATGAAAATCTGTGCACAATTTATACAGCTACATTTCAGCTTCTGTTCCTCTGACATGGAATGCTTTACATTCTTATAGAGCACTTCCTCAACAGGTCTGGCTGGAAACTGTGGTAATCACCTCATACTTGGGCAACACTTTGGGTAGTTGTCTGAACTCAGACAATCAATTCCATGCACTACAAGCGGTCCAAATTATCCAATTCAAGGCACATGTGGCCATCTTGCAACTTATATATAAGCACAAGTGGCACCACACATGAATGCTACCTACATCAAAGGATTGCTTTAACAGTGTCAAAGAATGAAAAGTAAAGCAACAACACATGAAAATGTTTTAACGAAGTTTAAATTTTAACTGTGTATATATTTCAGAATTAAAATTTCAGAAATTTCAGTCAAACGATACATGATATATAAAGAAGCGCAATGTGATAGACAAATTGAAATTCCAGTTCCAACCTTACAGGGTTATTGATCCACTGGACTTATTCCTGACATTTTCAATCAAATGAATTCTGAATCTCAGATGAATCATAAGAGAGAAGTGAAGCAGGGAGAAGGATGAGACTTGATGCAAGTCATTCTTTGATGGTCTCTGCTAAACCTAGCAAGACTGGTTAAACTAACTCTAACGTAGCATAAAAAAAGTAGCAAAATAACCCAAGAGGTTTCACAAACAAGAAAGGACCATGAATAGAAAGCAAATGAATAAGGGACATGGTAAAAGAACCATCCAAGATGGGTTGTGAGGAAGTCTATGAAGGACAAAATGTAGATAAGTAGAAGGACTGCCTAAAAATCTTGGAGCTAATAGTTTGTGTGCCCTCTATCTGAAGATGATCTCTGCTTTATTATAGGAACAGGGAAAAGGAGGTACTTTTAAGGCATTGAAGTGAAAGATATATATAATTGTTGTTCTTCCATACTTACAACATAAGCTGCATTGTTCACTCCAGGTGGTTTCTTGTATGTCCCGTCACTATCTGTGGTTATCAACCTATCTTTCTCTGCATCCATCATGCTGCCATTGACCTGATGTCTCCGTCTCTGTCGTGGAGATCTTTTGGCACGATAACTGGAATGAGGCAGAACAATTGGCAATTATTTAATACATTTTGCATTTAATTATTTCAACAACATGTGCATCTAATCTAAACAGTGAATATTTAGCAACTAGGAAAATGGTTTAATAATTTACTATTATATGTCTTGAGCATCATGATAATTCACTTATATTTGTAAGTGTCATGCTGTGAATTTGAGTATTCTGAATGTTTCGGTCTTCTCTAGTCAGGAAACTTAATTTGTGCCAACAAACTGTCAGTGTAATGATATTGATCAACAGTGTGTTCCTAGTTCTATAGCTGACAAATTTATCTCTTGATTTCAAAAGATTATATATTTTAATTGATGCTGTTTTAGACTTCACTTTTCTACAGTTTCATTCATAGTCAATTTCACATCAAGAAACTGACCATATGCTGCTTCCAGAGATATTTTATGCCTGGGTATAAAATCAAAAACAACTGTGGATGTGTCAAAATCTAAAGCAGAAACAGAAAATGCTGAAGCCACTCCGCAAATGGGATGCTTTTGTCAAGGAAGAAACATAGTTAACATTTCAGATGACATTAGTATCATTAATCTGAAACCTGAACCCGAGTTACCTCACCATGGGTAGCTCCAGACTTGCTGAATATTTCCAGTACTTTGTTTTCATTTTATGCCTACCTTTTCCTTGGTTCCAGAAGGACAGATGGACCATCAATACTGGGATCAAGGATCCTATCAATGTGAATCTGCGCTCTGCGATAGACTCTGCGCCTTTCCTTGGTATCAATGGTATCAACTTCATCCATGATGGGGAAATCATAATGTCCTTTCCTTTTGGCTCGCAGTCGGATCTTGTTGCGGTGGTGTTCAATTTCAGACTTCTGTCTCAAAGCACGCTGAACCTGAAGACGAGAACGGAAATGTTTCATTATTTAGAACTAAATATAATTTTCTGATAGCTTTGTGGATTGGTACTAAAGGTGCCTGGCGTTTTAAATCATGTCAACAAACTATCTATTCCTTTACCCTATGTATTGTGCCAAAGGAGGAGAAAGGAACATTGGAATAGGAGTAGGCCATTTCGCCCCTCAAACCTATTCCCCCATTCAATAAGATCATGGCTCATCTGGGCCTAACTCCACATACCTGCCCATATCCCTTAATGTTTTTGCCTCACAAAAATGTATCAATCTCAGATTTAAAATTAAAATTGATTAGCATCAACAGCTGTTTATAGAAGATAGTTCCAAACCTCTAAAATCCTGTGTGTGTAGAAGTACTTATTAACATCTCTCTTGAATAGCCTGGTCCTCATTTTTAGACTATGCTGCCTACTTTTAGAATCTCCAACCAGTGAACATAGTTCACTGTCTTTTCCTGTGAAAAGAACCTTGTCTTTTCCTGTGAATATGTTGAAGACTTTAATCAGATCACTTCTTATTCTTCTAATTCTAGAGAAAAGAGACCTAATTTGTATAATCTCTCCTCATTTGAAGTGTAGGTATCATTTGATCAAATCTACATTATACTCCCTCCAAGGCCAATATATCCTCCCGAAGGTATGGTGCCCAGATCTGCTCACAGTACTCCAAGTGGGGTCTAACAAGGGTATAGTAAAGTTGCAACATAACCTCCGCATCCTGAAAACACTGGCCCTCTCGATATAAATGCCATAATTCCATTAGCTTTCTAGATTACCTTTTGCACGTGTTTGTGACATTTTAAAGATCAATGCAACTGAGCTCCCAATGTGATCTGGGCTGGTCCCATGAAACTAAAGGTCTTCCAAAAGCTTTTTCATTGATAAGACAACACCAATGTTAAACTGTCATGTGTCTGTGATGTCCACGAATATGCATGTGTGTAGGTATTTAATGTCATTTTCCTCTACTTGTTCAATATGATTTTTTCTTATGTTTGTTTTTATGACATAACAGGAATTCAAAACTTGGTCTGTTTACTTTAATCCAAAGTTGAAAAACTTTGTTGTGAAGTGAAAACTGGGTTTTGTCAACAGTCATTGGGCTTCAACAAAATGAAATGCTTTTAATAAATTATCAATAGATTATCAATAAATGTACTATGATGACCTATAAAATTGTTTTTGCTATTGCAGGAAGTCCAAATGTACAACATACTGTTAAACCTCATACCATCTCATGAAGGGAAATGACAGAAATTCTCACCTCTTTATTTATTTTGTTTGTTTCAGTAACTCGCTCAGGAAGTAATGGATTCTGTAAAGGAGGTGCAGGAATTGGTTGCATGGCGATCAGCTGAATTTTGTTTGGTAGCTGCTTGCTTGCCTCAGATGGACGTGATATTCGGTCAACATGGTCAAAAATGGAGGCTGATGAAGTTTGCTCATCAGTCCTGCTGATCTCAGCAGGTCCTAGAATAAAGCATTGGTGGTCAGTCAACAGAGTGCCCTCATTCATGTCAAAATACACTACAAACAACAATAGAAACTTGCAGTCATAAAAAATAGGAGAAGGAGGAGAACATAAAGCTAATTGACATCTGCTCCAGCACTCAGTACAATCCTGGCTACCTCCTGCTTGAAGTCTACTTACCACCACAAATCAACACAAATTCAGTTGACATGACACATTGTGCAGTAGTTGGTGACTACTGTAGAAAGAATAGGAGGTGGAGTAGCTTTGTTAATGAATAATAAGATCAGTTTTGTGTGAGAAATTATCTTGGTGCAGAAGATCAACATATAGGATCAATACAGGTGCAGATAAGAAATTGCAAGGGAAGAAAAGTCAATGGTGGGAGCGGTGTATAGACTCCTAAGTAGTAACTACTTTTGCAGGACCAAATATAAACGAAGGAATAATGGATAGAATAGGCAGATTCTGAAGAACCTTGATGGTAGATGATGAGAGGACGTTGGTGCCTCTACTATTGAGGGCTGCAGAGGTGGGAGTGGAATGTAAAACAGGGAACAATTTAAAAATAGGGGTATCCAATTTAAGACTGAGATAATATAAATTTCTTTTCACAAAGTTATAGTCTTTGGAATTCCCTTCTTCAGAGAACAATCGAGGCTGAGTCATTGAATATATTCAAAGTTGAGTTAGCCAGATTTTTGATCAAATGTTATAAGTTATTGGGAGTGGGCAGGAAAATGAAGGCACAAAAGATGGTCTTGATAGGCTCGGTAGTGATAACTGGTTAACTGCAGTGAGGGTGTCCACAATCATCACAATGGTTCAGATTGCTAGTTAAATTTTATTATTATTAGTGAATAACATATCTCCCATCATATTCAAAGCATCCTGTGCACTGGCTTTTGCAGTTCATTAGCATGGCCTATTCTCCTTAACATCAGACTCTCTTCATCAGAGAATGAGGCTTGCTGAATGTGATTCTTATCAGCCAGGGCTTCTCCTCTCTGGAGCCACGACATATCATATCCATAATTGAAATGAAAACAAGACGGCATTGAAGAACACTACCTGACCACTCCAAACATCAAACCCTCATAATTCAAATGGTGATCTTGGTGGAAACATGGTACTTGTGGCCCTCCTGACAACTCAGTTTGTGATATGAGAATGGGGTCATTAGCCATCTCTTTAGGGGTTTCCTTTCTCTTCCAGAAGTCAACCATTGAAGCATTCGGATACATTCTGGAATCAGGTAATGTGTCAGATCATAGAGATCATGACGACTGCCAGGATAGCATATGGATACATGAACAATCCATTACATGCAGTAACATACAAGATAAATACTCATGCAATAGAAGACATTTCTGAAAATGAATGCCCCTGGCTGCCCTGATGGCATCTTAACTGTCATGCAATCTACTATCCCTTGCACCTTTAGATAATCTGCAATGCTACCAGAGCCTATGGCCTTGATTATTTGACTGGCATCTTTATTGCTAAACAAAGTGAACTTATGGATGTGCCTGAACATTTTATTTAAAATCATTATGCAGCGATGGATCACTGGCTGTGATATCTCACAATGAACCATAAGATTAAAAAAATCAGAACCACAAGCATAAGTTTAGGATCTCACTGGCTCATGATTATAATACTATACCTCAATTCAATGAAGGGGACTAGCAGGAGTCAGGGCTTCATGTCAGGACACCAAAAGCAGTCAGGATTTCTGATCCAGCCACCAGCAATCAGGATGCCAGAATATTTTAACAAGGTCTGAATCTAAGCTTTAGAAACTTGCTTTAGCTAGATAAATTTGAAATTAAAAAGATTCAGACTGAGCTCATCCATAATGATGGTTAACTGTATTATAGTCATCATCTCAAATCTTGCATACTGAATTTGTAATCAAATTGCGAATGAATTTGTAATCAAATTGCAAATAAATTTGATACTGGACATGAAAACGTAGTCTCTAATTTTAAGATGGAGGGTTTTGCGGTATTATCCTAGTCAGGTCATGAATGACAGAAAAAGTTCCAATTCACAGAAAATAAAGGTCTTCTTGTGGAGCTGCCTTTTTCTTGGAGGCAAAGTATTTTGAGTGTAAGTGAGCTGTATGAATACAAATTAATTAAAGCTTCATCCTTGATTCACAAGGATTAACAGTGCACACGTAAGTAGTCAATGAAGTTAAACTATATCCTGTCATGAATTCTTTATGTAGTTATGCTTGAATTGAGAATATTATGAACTTGAAGCGATTGCTTTTATTTGAATCTGCCAACTTCAATGCAATGTCAAACCAACAGAGGGTGCCAGTACACTTTATGAACAGTAAATTCTGAAGGCAAGCAGATTTTCTTTGACAGTTTTAAGTATCAGCTCAGATGACTGGCAGTTGAACACTTACATATTCAAAAGCCTTGAAATGAACTTGATTACTCTTGGTTTAAAGCGGGGATGACTATTGTCTTGACTTTGAAGTTAGTCTGGAAGTTACCAGGTTCCTTAGTGTTGATTTTCAGAGGCTGCTGGATTGTAAATTTGTAAGATTAGGCCAAGCATGAACATGACTTTGGAGGTATACTGACTGTTCAGATAATGTTTTAGGGATAAAGATATAGTTAAAGGATTGCCATATTAGGACAGGAGTGGGCAGATATTATTTTTTGAAAGAAAGAGATTGTATGACTTTGACACTTTCTACTTTAGACGGTGGTGGAAGTGCAGTCATGAAATACCTTTAATGCAGAGGTAGATAGATTCATAGTTTCTTGTCAGATAATGGAATAAAAAGAAATCAGGAGAGATGGGGGTGAGGGATTCAATACACAATTAGATCAGCTATGACTTTATTGACTGATGGAGCAGGCTTGAAGGGCCAAAAAGCTACTGCTGCTCCTTTTTGTATGTTCATATGTACAATATCTTGGGATGCTTATTAAAATTGGGATATTATTTAATCTAGAGTCACCTGGAGGCCAGGTTGAGCAAGAATGGCAGATTTCCTTCTGTAAAGGACATTAATAAAGAACATAGGGGTTTTACTACAAACCATGATAACTTGTCAGCGTTGCCATTCTGAGACTAGCTTTTCTAATTCCAGATTTCATTAACAGAATTTAAATTTCATCAGATGCTGTGGTGGGATTTCAACAATTGCACATAAAGCATTAGCTACAAGCCTCTGGATTACTAGTTCAGAGACATTACCACGATGCTACCAACTCCTGCAGTGAGTACATCACCTCCCGAAAGCTTTTTGCTTCTGCACAGACCTCTAAAGTTCACTTGTGGCAACAGCTTCCAAAATTGAAAGCCAATGCTGGTAATAACAATAGTACACCGATCACGTTTATGGACGCTTGGAGCAGCGCATAGCAAGTGGCTTAGATGGACCACTGTTCCTGACTGCCCATTAACTGTCCACCACCCAGGGTAAAAAAAATACTCTGCCTATCTGGCACCCAATCCACAAACATTCACTTCCTGCACTACCAATGCTCAACAGCAGCAGAATATTGCAGAAATCCTCCAAGATTTCTTAGACAGTGCCTTTCAAACCCATGACCTCTACCATCTAGAAGAACAAGGGCAACAAATATAAGTGAACACCACCACTTGCAATTTCCATTCCAAGGCACTCACCTTCTTGACAGTTCTATGCATTGCTGTTTATACATATTGCTAGGTCAAAATTCTGAAATGTCTTCCTTAATAGGATTGAGAGTGTGGCAGCTGAAGAAGGCTGCTCACCACTACCTTTCAAGGGCAACTAGAGATGGGTATTAAATGCTGGCCCAGCCAGCAGTGCCCACATCTCATGAATGATTTATAGACAAAATCCACTGCATGGAATACATGATGAATGTTTGTCACATTGTGAGGGTAAATTCAATGTTATTTAATAACAAAATACTTGGTGGTAAAATTGAAAACCAAAACAGAAAATGTTGAAATACACCAAGTCTGGTAACATTTATGGAGAAAGAAACAGAATTAAGCTTTCAGGTCCACAAATATTTCACCAAAACCCAGATCTATTTGAGTACAGCCAATATTTTCTTATAATTTCTAACATAATTTGAAACTTATTGCTGTACTTACCATTTCTAATAACAGATTATGCTTATTGATTATGTAATACTGTTTGTGAACTCTTACGACTTAAAGGATACTGTTTAAAAGACTGCAAGGTAGTACTGCTGCTTACAGCACAGGGATCATGTTTGATTCCAGCCAGTCTGTGCGGAGTTTACACGTCTCCCTGTGTCTTCATGAGTTACTGACGGGTGCTCCAGTTTTCACCCACTGCCCAATGATATGCAGATTAAATTGATTGACCATGCTAAATTGTCTGTATCGTCCAGGGATATGCAAGTTAGGTAGATTGACCATGGTAAAATACAGAGTTAAGGGGATAGGATAGGGGGCTACGTTTGGGTGGGATGCTCTTCAGAGGGTCAATGCAGACTCAATCTGAACTGCCTATTTCTGCACTGTAGGAATTCCAAGAAGCTACCATGTTAGATGTTGTACATGATTTGAAAGTGTTGAGTACCATTAACATTAGCCACTGTGATGATATGAGGGCTGGTGGGAAAGTAACCGAGGATCTTGAAGGAGTCAGACCCAAGTCAAAATCCTCCTAGTACGAATGTATGCCATGTTGTTGTAACATATAGCTTATTGCAAATCTGCAAATATTTACAACATGTTCGCTATAAGAGACTCTCCTTGTTAGATGAGAAAGTGGCTGTTCTCATCCATACTGGACAATGTGGGCCTGGAAAAATATAGGGTATAGGTATTGAGGATAACAAATACAATATTAAGTATATATTGTTTACAGAAGAATTTCATTAGAATATAGGCACTGTTTACAGAATAATCTTACAACACTCATGCTGTTGCATGTGCACATATCATTTGGATATCCTTATACTTTTTAGGTAAAGTTTTGGCCATACTTATTTACAGAATTGAATATTTTCAACAATTAATAATTTTCACTTTATTAAGTAAGTATACTTAAGTAAGTCATATTACAAAGTTAAAAATAAGGTTAAGAGTTTTATTGTTCTTTTATAGTTCAAGCTAATATAAGCTTAGGCTAACACTTGAGAACACTACATGGTATAAAAGTTTTTATTCAAAGGCATAGCCTTGTTTATCAATGATTTTATTCTGTAACTACGTAACAGGCTTGTGGAGGACTCCAAGTGGATGGGTATGTGTGTATAATTAGGTTCTGTAGTTCTTTTTATAGATTTTTGGATCATCCTGGATGCATCATTATAGTTAGTCACTGGGAGTGGCAACAGATATTCTAATCAGAACAAATTGATGCCACCTTGCTAAAGATCTAAGGAGTTGGACTCGTTGCCATTTAAATCATTTTAATAAGTTTTTTTTTGTCAAGAATGAATCAGGAGACTTTAGGAAGTGGTATCACAAAGTTTAGCATTACTTTTAAAGAAATCAATCAGATATTGTTTCGCCAATCCAAGATTGATGAAGAACGATTTATCCATTAATAAGTCAATCAAAGTTTAGGATGCCTCTGATTATCACTATTTGTGATACAGGTCCATAAGGGTTCATAGGGGTTGGCCTTTTCAGTGATTCA